>NC_045436.1:182832837-182911652 GCF_002776525.5 Piliocolobus tephrosceles
GGGCGCGCGCCCTGCTCCCGCTACTCGGCGGCGCGCACCCGGCCCAGACCCGGCGGCCTCGGGCGCCGCGCGCAGTGACGTCACGGTTCGCGCCCAATCACCGTCCGGAGCCGGCGCCCCAGAGCCGTGGGCGCGCGGCCGCGTAGGCCGGCGTTGGGCGCGCGGCCCGCGAGCGCGGGTCCGCAAACTCCTGTCCCGTGAGAGGGGCGCGGAGCCTGGGGCCTGGGGCCCGCGGGAGGCGGTTGGCGGCGTGCGCCTCGCGGAGCGGCAGTGCGGGGAACGGGTGGGGAAACCGTCGCAGAGGCCCCGCCGTTGCGGACCCGGGGCCTCAGCACAGACGTGGCGGAGAGGGTCAGACGCCGCGACGGGGCAGGGCAGGGCGTCGTGCCCTTCCCGCCTAACGGCCGCAGGGCGTGAACAACGAGTCCCCCAGCGAGGGTCCGGCCCGGAGCTGGGTGCGGCTGCGGGAGGACCGCTCGCAAGGGGAGAACGTCGGGTCCAGGGGCTCTGCCCCAGCGCCGCTGCGGTAGCGCCGGGCTTAGAGGGGTGGCGCGGGCGTGCGGCACTGGGAGGAGGAGGAAGCGGCGCGGGCGAGCGGGGAAGTCAGACGCTGCAAAAAGCGAGAGGGCCGGGCCGCTGAAGCTGATGTGATTTGCTGCCTGCCGCTCATGGAAGTTCGGCTCCTGCCTCCAGGTGCTGCCCGAGCCGGCGGCCTTGGATTTTCTGTCAAGCAGGTTCAGGGAGCCGGGGACACCTTCGGCCTTGAGCTTTAGTGTCTGCTCGAGCTTTACAGGCCCAGCTTGAGGCCTCGTTGAGAAGAGGGCCCAGGGGAGCCTGGCGAGAGTTTGCTCAAGGAGAGCTTTGTTAAAGGGCTCCACCCGGGTTCCCCTCAAGAAGGGTCTTGCTACCCGGCCTCAAAACGCCACCTCAGCCTAGGTCCTGTCTCCCCGGACCCAGCTCCAGCCGCCAAGGAGTGGCCACAGCTCACCTCCCTTCTTCCTCTCCCGCGCCCCCTCCACTGTTGTCCCTTCACAGGTGCTGGGCCCTGTATGGGTTGAGTTGTGCCCCGCCCAAAAAAACAAGTGTTGCTGCAAGACTTACTGTAAGGCTACAGTAATTGAGACATTATGGTACGGGTGGAAAAATACACAAATAGATCCATGAACAAAATAGAGAACCCGGATATAGACCACATAATGGAGTCAACTGAGCTTGACTTTAGGAAATGGAGAAAAGACATTCTTTTCAACAAATGGTGCTGGAACAACTGGATGTCCACGTGCAAAAAAAATGAGGCTAGACACAGACTTTACATCCTAAACAAAAATTAATTCAAAATGGAGCCAAGGCCAGTGGCTCACACCTGTGAGAAGTGTGAGCCAGCACTGTGGGAGGGCAAAGTGGAAGGATTGCTTGAGCCCAGGAGTTGGAGACCAGACTGGGCAACATAGCAAGACCTCGTCTCTATCACCAAACAAATAAATGAATTTGTTAAATTACAGCCAGGGCCGGGCACGGTGGCTCACACCTTTAATACAAGCACTTTGGAAGGCCAAGACAGGTGGATCGCCTGAGGTCAGGAGTTCCAGACCAGCCTAGCCAACATGGTGAAAAGCCGTCTCTACTAAAAAAAAAAATACAAAAATTAGCCATGCATAGTGGCGGGCACCTGTAATCCTAGCTACTCAGGAGGCTGAAGCAGGAGAATCACTTGAACCTAGGAGGTGGAGGTTGCAGTGAGCCGAGATCGTGCCACTGCACTCTAGCCTGGGTGACAGAACAAGACTGTCTCAAAAACAAAAAATAACAAAAAGTGGACAAGCCAGGCACAGTGGCTCACACCTATAGTTATTTGGAAATCCGAGGCAGGTGGATCACTTGAATCCAGGAGTTCTGGACTATGCCAATCAGGTGTCTGCACTAAGTTTGCCATCAATATGGTGACTTCCCAGGAGCTGGGAACCACCAGGTTGCCTAAGGAGAGGGGAGCCAGCCCAGGTCAGAAACAGAGCAGGTCAAAACTCCCATGCTGATCAGTAGTGGGATTGCACCTGTGAATAGCCACTGTACTCCGGCCAGTACAACATAGCAAGACCTTGTCTTAAAAAGTGGACAAAAAGGCAGTGGCTCACACCTGTAATCCCAGCATTTTGGGAGGCCAAGGCAGGAGGATCCCTTAAGGCTAGGAGTTTGAAACCAGCCAGATCAACATAATGAAATCTTGTCTCTACAAAAAATAAAAAAACAGCCAGGCATGGTGGTGCATGCCTATAGTCTCAGCTACTCAGGAGGCTGAAGCAGAGGGAGTTCCAGACCAGCCTAGCCAACATGGTGAAAAGCCGTCTCTACTAAAAAAAAAAAAAAATACAAAAATTAGCCATGCATAGTGGCGGGCACCTGTAATCCTAGCTACTTGGGCTAACTCTTGAGCCCAAGAGTTACATGAGGCTACAGCGAGCTGTGATTGCACCACTGCATTCCAATCTGGGCAACAGAATGTGATCCTGTCTATAGTAAAGTGGACAAAACACCTCCACAGATGCCTCCTCCCTAAAGTACGTACCCAGGTGGCAAGGATGCACGTGAAAAGAAGATCCTTACTGTCAGGGTGTAATCTCAACTACTCAGGAGGCTGAGGTGGGATGACTGCTTGAGCCCAGGAGTTTGAATACAGCAAGACCCCATCTCTCAAAAATAACAAGAGGAAGAAAGACGTGGGCTAGCAGTTAGTATGCTCAGCCCCCTTGTCATGGGACGCCTGGGATGCTTCAGAGAGTCCTCACCAGCAAGAAGGTCTCATTAGACACACCCCTTGGACCTTGAACTTACCAACCTCCGTAACCGTAAGAAATAAATTCCAGCCAGGTGCAGTGACTCATGCCTGTAATCCCAGCACTTTTGGAAGCTGAGATGGGGGACTCCTTGAGCTCAGGAGTTTGAGACCACCCCGAGCAACATGGCAAAACTCCATCTCTATAAAAAAAAAAAAAAAACTACAAAATCAACTGGATGTGGTGGTACATGCCTATAGTCCCAGCTATTCAGGAGACTGGGTGGGAGGATCACTTGAGCTCAGGAGGTTGAGGCTGAGTGAGCCATGATTGTGCCACTGCCACTGCACTCCAGCCTGGGCAACAGAGTGAGACCCTGTCTCAAAAATAAGTAAGTAAATAAATTCATTTTCTTTATGAATCACCCAGTTTCAGGTAGTCTGCTATAAGCAACAAAAAACTAAGAAGCCAATCTGAAAGGGCTACAAACTTGTATGATTCCAATTCCATGACATTCTGGAAAAGGCAAAACTATGGAGACAAAAGATTAGCCAGGGGTTAGGGCAGGGAGGGATGAATACGCAGAGCACAGATGATGTTTAGGACAGTGAAAATACTCTGTATGACACTATAACAGTGGATACAAGAATGTACAGCACAAGAGTGAACCCAAAACTGGATTTTCAGTGATAATGATGTGACAATGTGGGGTCATTGATTATAATAAATGTACTACTCTAATGGGGAATGCTGATGATGGGGGGAGGTTGGGTGTGTGGGTGAGAAGGGACTATATGGGACCTGGGTGCACTTTCTGCTCAATTTTGCTGTATAACTAAAACTGCTCTAAAAACTAAACTTTAAGCTAGGCACAGTGGCTCACCCCTGTTAATCCCAGCATGGGAGGCTGAGGCGGAAGGATCACCTGAGGTCAGGAGTTCGAGACTAGCCTGACCAATGTGGCAAAACCCCGTCTCTACTAGAAATACAAAAATTAGCCAGGTGTGGTGGCAGCCACCTGTAATCCCAGCTCCTCTGGAGGCTGAGGCAGGATAATCACTTGAATCTGGGAGGCGGAGGTTGCAGTGAGCCAAGATCGCACCATTGCACTCCAACCTGGACAATAGAGGGAGACTCCGTCTCAAAAAGAAAAAGAAAAACCCCACAAAAATTGAGTGGGTGACAGAGTGAGACCTTGTCTCATAAAAGAAAAAAAAGGCCGGTTGTTGTGGCTCACGCCTGTAATCCCACCACTTCGGGAGGCCAAGCCGGGCAGATCACCTGAGGTCAGGAGTTCAAGACCAGCCTGGCCAACATGGTGAAATCCAGTCTCTACTAAAAATGCAAATATTGGGCTAGGCACAGTGGCACGTGCTTGTAATCCCAGCGACTCTGGAGGCTGAGGCAGGAGAATTGCTTGAACCCAGGAGGTAATGGTTGCAGTGAGCCGAGATCACGCCACTGTACTGCAGCCTGGGCAACAGAACAAGACTCTGTCTGAAGAAATAAACATATAAAAATTAAACTTTATTAGTTAAGAAAAAAGATACATTGAAGTCTTAACTCCCAATACCTCAGAATGTGGTCTCATTTGGAAATGAGGGTCTTTCCAAAAGTAATCAAGTTTAAATGTGGTCATTAGGGTGGGCCCTAATCCAGTATGACTGTATCCTTATAAAAAGGGAAAATTTGGAGACAGGCACACCAAGGAGAGGCCATGTGAAGATGAAAGTAGAGGTCAGGGTGATGCTTCCTAATGCCAATGACTGCTGGCAGGAGGATGGGACCCATTCTCCCTGGCAACCTAAGAAGGAACCAACTTTGGAAATACTTTGATCTCACGTGTCTGGCCTCCTAAACTGTTTAAGCTACCCAGTCTGTGGTGTTTGCTACAGTAACCCGAGCAGACTGATACTGTCCCTAATAAGGCTTCTGGAGAACCTGACCTATGGCAGCTGAAGTGGCTGGATTAGAGTCAGGGACGTGGGGATGAGGTGGCAAGGACAGCGGGCTTGGACTCAGGCAGCGGAGACAGAGACATTTACGAAGACTCGGGGCTGGTGCAGGTATGAGGGGCAGAGGGAGGTGAGCAGTGGCTTTTTGCCTTCCCAGGATCCTGAGCACTGTCCCCACAGCAGAGGCACAGCCTTTGGCACTGGAGCTGTGGGAGCCAGGCAAGCCCCTCCACCCTTTGGAGGCTGGCTGTACGATGGGAAGCACATGACAGGAGCCAGCCTGGGAGCCTCCCACATAGTGCTCAGCCCGCGCTCATTTCTTTTCTAGTAGACTGGGTTCCTGCCCAGGCCCCAACTCCAGGTGCTGGTGTGGGTACTAGAAGGGGTGCCGGGAGCTGAGATGTGAGCTCTCTGGACAAGGCTGTGTACCCACAGTCCTGGTTTCTGGGCCTCAGACACCTTAGGTTGCAGAGTAAGACATCTGCTGGTGCAGCCTCCAGACTTTTGCAGCCAGGTCACCTGCAGATAGAAACAGGCACCCAGCTGTGCCCTGCTGTTGAGACCAAGTGCTGAGACCCAAGGCTCCAGCCCTGGCCCAGCCTACTCCTAAATCCTCCTGAGCGACTCCTGAGCGACTCAGGAGTGCTCAAAGTCCAGTACTCCTCCTGGTCTGAAAGGGATGAGAAAAAGGTCCTTAAGGCCAGGCAGGGTCCCTTAAAAGCAAGCAGGATGAGAGTGGGCAGCCTGAAGTTTTAGGTCCAGGAAGAGCCTCAAGGGCAGGCGGACAGAACAAAGCCTGCTCAAAAAGACCCCTTGGTGATCAGCCACAGGCTACCTCTGCTTCCCACTAGAGAAGGGACTGGCCTGGAGTACACTGGGGCCCAAGGAAGCCCTCCCCAGGGTCCCCACTGGAAGGGGTTACCAAATTATTTATTCTTCCTCCAAACGCTAAGTGGTGAGGCCCTGCTGGGTCCTGTGCATAGTGTAGGCTTGGGCAGCTGCCAGGAGATGCCCCAAGGCCGTCATTGCCAGAACTCACCTCAGGCCACCAGAAGTCCCTAGAAGGTGTCTATCTGGGCAGTGGCCAAAACCCTCTGGCTGTGGGGAGGAGGACAGGTGCCTCTCCAAGCCCTGGATCCCTCTAGGGCACAGGCCTGGAAACCACCTGCCTCCCCAACACCATTTAAATCTCCGCAGCATAAGAGGAATACCACTACATCTCATTCTACGGATTTGGAATTAGGGCTCCTTTTCCCAAAAAACCTGCATTTTGAATAGTACAATCAACATGTAAATGTATTCAAAACATGCAAGTGTGTGTTTGGATTTCCTGGAAGAAAGTGATCTGGGGCTGGCTGGTCTTTTCCCGCCCAGCACAAGCCTCCCTGAGCCCAGACAAGCTCTCTCAGGTGATCCTGAGCCCATTGCAGTGAGTCTGGCCAGCTCTGCACCCCAATCCCCACCCACACACACCAAAGGCCTCTCCCCAAAGGTGATGTGTGTTGTTGCTCTCAAGAGCAAGAAGGGGCCAGGATGGTGGCTCATGCCTGTAATCCCAGCACGTTGGAGGCCGAGGATGGTGGAATGCCTGAGGTCAGGAGTTTGAGACCAGCCTGGCCAATATGGTGAAACCTCATCTCTACTAAAAATACAAAAATTGGCTGGGTGTGGTGGTGCATGCCTGCAGTCCCAGCTACCTGGGCGGCTGAGGCATGATCATCGCTTAAACCTGGGAGGCAGAGGTTCAGTGAATCGAGACTGTGCCATTGCACTCCAGCCTGGGCAACAAGAGTAAGAAACTATGTCTCAAGAAAAAAAAAGAAGAAGAAGAGGTCCACAACAGACACCTCTGGTGCGTTCCTGGGGAAAGGAGGCCCTCGTCTGAGGTGCTCGCCATTTGCAGGTGTGTCGTCCAAGCTCATCTGAGAGGCTCCAGGATGGGCTGTTGATGCTTCAGTCCCACAGGGCAATGCTGTGGGTACACAGACTGCTGGGATGTTCTGACAGCCAGGGCTGCTTCCCCATCCCTGAAGGCTGAGAGAAGTTGTTCTTGGAGAGCAGGCCTCAGGCAAGTTGGTAGGGGCCATTGGAGGGGGGCCTGGGTCCTGGGTGGGCCCAGAGTGACCCTGAGCAGGTGCTTAGGGACAGTAGCACAGGCAGAGCCTTGTTTTGATCTCTTTATGACTCTCCTCTTTTCTCTAAAGAAAAGCTCCGTATCTGGCTGTTAGCTGTATAGTCACCGCCTACCCGGGGCCTACAGCCCTAGGAGGGAGAGTCCTCTCTCCCCTCCATGTGGTTCCTCATGGCTGCATGTCTGGCACCTCCTGGCCCAGACCTCCCTATAAAGGCTGCTGCCAAAGGAGCCCTGAGCCCCCGCTTGGCCTCCCCAACCCCCACCAGGGCTGGGGTCCCCCAGGGGCCAGGCTCATTGCCGTTTCCATGGAGATGTGTGCACTCTGACCCCAGCCTTTCTCCATCCCAGGCCGGATAAAGAGGGCTTCCAAGTGGAAACCAGCAGTCTCAAGCTGCCCCGCCTCCCAGGCCCCAGGTGGCTCCTGCCTCCAAGGAGGGGAGGGAAGGAGGCCCCATCCCCTCAACTCAGGGCCCAGCAGGTCCAGAGCCGAAGCAGAGCTGCAGCCACGGCCAGAAGGGCCTCCCAACAACCCTTTCCCAGCCCTAACCACTCTGGTCTCTGGGCTGGAACTTCACCTTTCCCAAGATCTGGCTCTGTCCCAGCTCCCACTCAGCCCGAAGGCCCGATTGGTCCCCTGGGATGGCCCATGGGAGTGACAGCTGCAGCCACTGGAAGCCCACGGGCAGCACTGCAAGGCCTCTTGGGGCCATGTGAACAGAGCTTCCACTGAGTTGGGGTCCCCATTGAGTAGGGGTGATGGACATGGGGGCTGAAATCCAACTAAGGAGCCCCCTCCCCGTGTCCTGGCTGAGTCCCAGTGGTCACCTCCAGGAATAAACCACATATCAGGACCAGGCTTCAGTCCTGGGGGCAACTGGAAATCCATCTCCCCACAAAGATGCTTCCTGGAGAGGCCACCCAAGCAAGCAGAGCCCCAGGCCTGAGAGGTGACTCCCACTGCTGTCACCCCTTGGATAGCCACAGACACCCACCTTTGGCAAGCACCAATCTGAACTTTACCCCTCTTGCTGTGCCAGCTCTTAGCTGAGGGACAACTTCCTCCAGAGCCCTCTTTCATCCCCCATAGCCCCGTGAACACTACCTCTGGACTGGACTAGGGGGCTCCCAGGCCTGGTTCCCCCTCCTACCGGTTTCTTAGGGCCACAAAATGCCAGAAAGTTACCCTCATCGTTCTGCAGGCTAGGAGCCTGAAAACAAGGTGCCAGCAGGGTGGGAGGCTCTGGGGAGGGTCATCCCTGGCATCTCCTCAGCTTCCGGTGCTTGCCTCAATCCTTTAGTGGCCACCTCTGAACCCTGGCTCCGTGGTCACGTGGCCTCTGCCTTGCCTGAGTCTGTTTGCTCTTATGCGGACCGGAGATCTATTGGAGTAGGGCCCTTCCTAATAACCTTATCTTTCCTTGATTACATCGGCAAAGACTATTTCCAGATGAGCTCGCACTTACAGATACCGGGTTAGGGCCCAAAAATCTCTCTTTTGAGACAAGATCTCAGCTCTGTTGCCCACACTGGAGTGCAATGGCACGATCACGACTCACTGCAGTGTTGACCTCCTGGGCTCAAGCGATCCTCCTGCCTCTGCTTCCTGAGTACTTGGGACTACAGGCCCATAAGACCACCACCGATTTCGTTTTTGGTTTTTGTTTTTTTTTTTTTTTTTCAGAGCGGGGGTTCTCCCTAGTTGCCTAGACAGGTCTCCAACTCCTAAAGTCAAGCAATCGTCCTGCCTCCACCTCCCAAAGCACTGGGATTACAACCATGAGCACCTGGCTCTACAACACCTCTCTAACTAGTTGCAGGACCTTAGCAACTACAGTTGGGACCTTGTGTCAGGTCAGAGCCAGCCCCAGGGCGTGGCACTCACCTGCACGCCTTCTCCCCCTCCCCAGGGCGGCAGGGCTGGGACTGGTGACAGCCAGGCAAGTGCAGTGTCCAGGCAGAAGAGGTCCCCAGGCTCCTCGACTGCCCGCAGGGCGCCCGCTCAGCCACGACTCCTGCCCCACGGCCCAGTCCTGGCCTCACTTCCGCAGAGGCCCTGGCTAGGCCACCCCCCGCGTCCCAGGCCCCGGTTCCCGCGCACCCCGCGACCTCACCCCAGCCAGGCTCTTCGGATCTTGCAGCTCGAGGTCCCTCGGAGGGAAGAAAGCGAGGCCTGGGTGCTGCGCCCCCCACTTCCTCCTGCCGCCCCCGCAGACCCCGGTCTGCACAGGGACTTCCCCAGGATCGGGACCACCCAGAGCAGGGCACACGGCCATTGCTGCCCACTCACTCCAGCTTTGGCTAAAGAAACATTGTTTCGTGCTAAAATAGCACTTCTTTTTTTAATTATGAAAATGGCAGGAAATTAAAACCCACAGCAGCAGAAGGAAGAAAATAAAAGTTCTTCCTAGACCCTGTGCCTGCAGCGACATCTTTGGGGAGCGCGCTGGGCCACTTCTTCCCTGGAATGGCGACCGTCTTTGGCAGCCTGAGTTAGGGACTGACCAGGGACAGCCAGAGTGCCACCCCAGCCAGTCTGGGACAGCCACGCAGGATGGAGGCTGCCTCCCCTTCTGCCAGCCAGCCAGATGTTGTACTATTTTTTATTGGAATAATTTTAGATTTACTGAAAGGCTGCAAAGATCATAGAGAGCCCCCCAACCTGGTTTCCCCTAATGGTAACATCTTACATTTCCAGGGTGGCTTTGTGGAAACCAACACTGGTCCCTTACTATTAACTGATCACCAGGGTTTACTCAGAGTTCACCAGTTTTCCCACAAATGTAGAAGCTCCCTTACTATTAACTGATCACCAGGGTTTATTCAGAGTTCACCAGTTTTCCCACAAATGTAGAAGGATCTAAAAAGCAAATGTGGGCCGGGCGTGGTGGCTCAAGCCTGTAATCCCAGCACTTTGGGAGGCCGAGACGGGCGGATCACGAGGTCAGGAGATTGAGACCATCCTGGCTAACACGGTGAAACCTCGTCTCTACTAAAAATACAAAAAAAAAAACTAGCCGGGCGAGGTGGCGGGCGCCTGTAGTCCCAGCTACTCGGGAGGCTGAGGCAGGAGAATGGCATAAATCCGGGAGGCGGAGCTTGCAGTGAGCTGAGATCCGGCCACTGCACTCCAGCCCGGGCGACAGAGCGAGACTCTGCCTCAAAAAAAAAAAAAAAAAAAAGGCAAATGTGGCTGGGCACAGTAGCTCCCACTGCTGTAATCCCAGCACTCTGGGAGACCCAGGCAGGTGGATGGCTTGAATCCGAGTTGGAGACCAACCCGGGCAACATAGGGAGACCTCATCTCTACAAAAATTTTAAAATCAGCCGAGCATGGTGGCATATGCCTGTAGTCCCAGCTCCTCCAGAGGCCGAGGCGGGAGGACTGCTTGAGCCTGGGAGGTCAAGGCTGCAGTGAGTTATGATCACACCACTGCACTCCAGCCTGGGTGACAGAGACTCTGTCTCAAAAAATAAAAAATAAAAAGCAAATCTAGGTGCAGCAAACCACCATGGTGCATGTTTACCTACGTAACAAACTTGCATGTTCTGAACATGCATCCTGGAACTTTAAAGTACAATAAAATTAAAGAAAAAGAAAAAAGAAAATCTATATGCAGAAGAGGGAGCCCAGCCAGAGTGCTAGCGTGCAGCACCCCCACTGAACTGGGGGCAGTAGCACAGCTGGAATCTGTGGGGAAGGCCCTGGAGAGGAAAGTGTTTGCAGGGAAGCCTGAGATATCCCACTGTCCTTGGCTGAGGAGTGGGCTGCACCTGGTCAGGATGAGGCCACCTGGACTTAACAGGAAGCAAGCTGCCATAGAAGCTGCCATGGAAACTCTGGCCCAGCCTGCATGGAGAGACCTCATTCTAACCTTACTGATGTCCCTCATGAATGCTTTGGTACCTGGCTCCAAACCCATCTCAGCCCACAGGCTTGGTATGCAGCCGAGACACCAGGACCCATGCCCTGGGAACTGGGACGGTGTCCTAGAGCAAATTCTCTAGGCACATCCTGTCTTGGTTATCTATTGCTGAAAATGGATTATCCTCAGTTCTTCCCCATGTGTGCCTCTCTATCTGAGTGTCCTCATGACCTGGCAGCTGGCTGTTCCCAGAGTGGAAATCCAAAAGGGACCAGGGAGCCTGTAATCCCAGCATTTTGGGAGGCCGAGGTAGGTGAATTGCTTGAGCCCTAGAGTACAAGACCAGCCTGGGCAATGTGGCGAGACCCCATCTCTACAAAAAATACATAAATTAGGCAGGCATGGTAGCATGTGCCTATAGTCCTGGGTACTCTAGAGGCTGAGGTGGGAGGATCCCTTGAGCCCGGGAGGTGGAGGCTGCAGTGAACTGCGATTTTGCACCACTGCACTCCAGCCTAGGTAACAGAGCGAGACCCTATCTTAAAAAAAAAGTGGGTTCCATTGATCCTAATAAAAAAATTAAAACAACAACAACAAATTTAGGTCAACATGGTGCCTCTTGACTAATCCCAGCATTTCTTTGGGAAGCTGAGGCAGGAGGCTCACTTGAGGCCAGGAATTAAAGACCACCCTGGGCAACGTAGTGAGACCCTGTCTCTACAAAAAATTAAATAACTAGCCAGGCATGGTGGCACATGCTTGTGGTCCCAGCTACTCAAGGAGGCTGAGGCAGGAAGATTGCTTGAGCCCAGAGGTCAAGGCTGTGGTGAGCCGTGATCATACCACTGCACCCCAGACTGGGCAACAGAGTGAGGCCCTGTTTCAAAAAAAAAAAAAAATCCAAATGCACAGCCCTCCCATGTCCCAGCACAAAGCCACCACTTTTTTTTTTTTTTTTGAGACAGAGTCTAGCTACGTCTCAAAAAGTGTAATGTAGTATAGTGTACATGTACACTGGAGTGTACTGGCACGATCTCACTGCAACCTCCATCTCCAGGTTCAAGCAATTCTCCTGCCTCAGCCTCCCGAGCAGCTGGGATTACAGGCACGTGCCACCCCGCCCAGCTGTTTTTTTGTATTTTTAGTAGAGACGGGGTTTCACCATGTTGGCCACGATGGTCTCAATCTCCTGATCTCGTGATCTGCCCACCTCAGCCTCCCAAAGTGCTGGGATTACAGGTGTGAGCCACCGTGCTTGGCCCAAAGTCACCACTTTTATGTGCAGTGGGGTGACAGGAAGCTGGAGGCTGGAGGCTGACCTCCACTTCTGCTGCATGTACCTGGCGAAAGTTTCTCCCAGCTGCAGGAAGGTGACCTGGTATCCAGGGTTTTTCTCCTGGGCTGTCACCCTTGCCCCTGCCATCACCAGTAAGTGCAAGCACCATGTGTGGAGCATCCCACTCTCGTCAGCTTACTTGCTCTGGTACCTGGCTCCAAACCCCTCTCAGCCCGCAGGCCAGTGATCCTGCTATCTTCTGCTATCTCCCACTGCCCCCTCCTGTTCTTCCCTTTCCCTCTCCTCAGTTTAAATTCCTGGGACAAGCCTCAGAGACTCTTGGAAACATCCTTGACTCTCTTCTTTCATCACACTTCCCAGCAAACCCCCAATCTGGGCAAATGCAACTCTGGCTGCTTTGCACCAGAGCATGGATCAAGTACAGCACACAGCCCTTCTAAGTCTTTCTCTAGTTCACAAACTGGTTCCCTAACCTCCCTGACTAGATCCCTAACTTCCTCCCTAACTAGATCCCTAGCCCCCTTCCCTAACTAGATCCCTAAACCCAAGTAGGTCCCAATCGCAACTAGATCCCTAACCTCCCTGACTAGTCCCTAACCCCCTCCCTAACTGGATCCCTAACCCCCTCCCTGACTGGGTCCCTAACCCCCTCCCTAACTACATCCCTAACCTCCCTAAGGCGGCCGTGTGCTACCTGGACTTCCTGCCCTGTTTCTCTACTCTGTGACTTGTATACACACGAGTGACTACGGAAGGTTATGTGTGATTTGTGAGGCACATAGGGAGAAGGAAAAGGAAGTTTCCCAAACCAAAAAAAAAAAAAGAGAGAGCGAGAGAGAAAGGCTAAAAACAGTGCTTGCTATTAAACCCTGCGCCATGGTTCTGTGACCTTGTTCTGCTGCATATGGAGATGCGGGACTGGAAGGCCTCATTCCAACCTTAAGGGTACACAGTCAGCTGGCTGGATGCCAGATTTCTACTTATTTCTTTTGACCTATTTTTTTTTTTTTTCTTTGAGACAGAGTCTCGCTCTGTCACCAGGCTGAAGTGCAATGACGCAATCTCGGCTCACTGTAACCTCCGACCCCCTGGTTAAAGCAATTCTCCTGCCTCAGCCTCCCGAGCAGCTGGGATTACAGCCACGCACCCTAATAATCCCCAGCTAATTTTTGTATTTTTTTTTTTTTTTTTTTTGAGACGGAGTCTCGCTCTGTCACCCAGGCTGGAGTGCTGTGGCCCGATCTCCGCTCACTGCAAGCTCCGCCTCCCGGGTTCACGCCATTCTCCTGCCTCAGCCCCCCGGGTAGCTGGGACTACAGGCGCCGCCACCTCGCCGGGCTAGTTTTTTGTAGTTTTTAGTAGAGACGGGGTTTCACCGTGTTCGCCAGGATGGTCTCGATCTCCTGACCTCGTGATCCACCCGTCTCGGCCTCCCAAAGTGCTGGGATTACAGGCTTGAGCCACCGCGCCCGGCCTAATTTTTGTATTTTTAGCAGAGACAGGGTTTCACCATGTTGGCCAGGATGGGCGCGATCTCCTGATCACGTGATCAGCCCGCCTCGGCCTCCCAACGTGCTGGGATTACAGGTGTGAGTCATTGCGCCTGACCACAGCTATTTTAATTGTTGAAAATTAATTTATCTAAGATCCCACCCTGCCTAGGCTGCACAAGCATCGCAGACAGCACCTGCATGGGTCAGTCCTGCTGTTGTCTCTCCACTGCCAGCCTTTCCTTGTCCTGGTCCAGGGATGGTGGTTCATCCCAACTGCAGGCAAGGGTGTGTTCCACATTTCCTCACGCCCGGCACTTTGGGCAGGGTGGAGGCTGCAGGGAGGGCTTCCCCCCTCGTCCAGTGTCCTTCAAGGTCCTGTAAACAGACACTAGCACAGATGGGGCAGTCACCACCTCCTGCTTGGCCTTGTCAGGACACCTGGGACCCCACGGCATCAATGGGAGGAGCCCTGTTTCTCCCCTCCCCGGGGTCTCCCTCCCTAGCTAGCATCGGGCAGGGTCATCTGGTGCTCAGGACCAATGTCCAGACCAGGACTAGGACAGTGTCCTACAGCTGAGCCATAAAAAGTCCAGTTCTTTCTGAGCCTGACCAACTGTCCACTCCAGCTCAGGCCCGACCCTGGGTGGGGAGACAAGGACTATCCTTCTGTATCCCCCTTTTGTCTCCTGAGGGATGGGTGGAAACGGGGCCCCTTCATGTTTGTTGGCAGCACAGGCCTAGGTTCAGGCCTAGTTGTGCTTAAACTCAGTCTGCATTTGATGTCTGCAGTGCCCACTGACCAGTGTGGACACAGGGACTTACAAACGGCTTCAGAGTGCCCTGCACTAAACAATGTCCCCTTCTCCCACCTGAGATGGGGAATCCAAGCGCATCCAGGCCCAGTACCTGGCAGTTCCTGTTTGGGAAAACCACCCAGACAAGCAGGCTAAACCCAAGTTTTCCTGATGGGTGAGGACCGACTGCACGGACAGCAGGGGCGGAGGGGACCCTGGGGAGGGAGCGTCCTAGGGAGATGTGCCATTCAACCAGCCTCTCAAGACTGGGGAGCTGGCTCGCATCTGGTGTTTCACACCCCATGTGCTCCAGGGAACAGAGATGCTGAGTGTGCACTACAAAACCCTCCCCAGGCAGGGTCCTGAGGTGCCAGAAGCAGCAGGCAGGTTACATCCCTGAACAAGACAGAGAGCAAGGCAAATGCCGTGCTGGGGATCTCCTAGCTGGAGATCTCGACCAGCTGGGCCCCCAGCGTCGCAGGTCCCCATATTTCTCACTGTCTGCTTTCTCTGCCCCAACTCAGGGATCCTCATCTTAGGGAAGGAAGGGGAAGGTGGGGCTCAGAGGTCACGGTCTGCTAGGAGGCTGCACGGTCTCTCTTCCCTGGACCGGTCAGGTTGGCTGTTAAAATGGGCTGCGGGGAGGCTCTTGGGAGACAGCGCATGAGCGGTCCGCGAGCCCAGCCCAGCTCCGGCGGGAATTCTGGAGACTCCGAGCCAGGTCCTTGGCGTCCTGGCCTTCGGCTGTTCCTTCTTGGACTGGGAGGTGGAGCGGACAGGGTTTGGCCCAGGTTAGAGAAACCTGGCGCCCTTGCGGCGCCCAGGACCCCAGGGGCTGCTTAGGCCACAGCGAAACGAGGGGTCCCCCCGCGCCCACGCAGGACCCACTTCCATCCCTCCAGCTCAGACGGGAGGACGCGGTGTGCCGGGGTTGGCGGTGCTTACTGGCTGCGCCGCCGCCCAGCCTAGTGCCCTCGCCTCCAGGGCCGGCATGGCCCTATCCTTCAGGGCGGGACCCTGCGCTCCCGTCCCCCTAGTGGTGGCCGGGGACTCCCGACGCCGAGCAGCGCCGTATCTGGGGAGGGCCGCCTGGTACGCAGGGAAGAGGCACGCAGGGCTGCGCGCGCCGGAGTGCAAACCGCCGAGAGTAGAGCCACAGAGCAGGGGAGGCCGGCGAGGGCCCGCGGCCGAGGGCGACGAGGGCGCCACTCCATCCCCAGCGTCCCCTGACTTGCCCTTGGAGCCCCAAGCTCCCAGGAGCCGTTTTCTACTCGTGGGTGCAGGACTTAGTCCCAGAAAAGTTCCGGAGACACCCGGTGTTGCCGCCGCCCGGAGACAAAAAGACAATACCCGCGCAAGCGCGGCCGACTCCCTCAGCTCCTGCGGCCGCCACGCTGCAAACCGCGGCGTCCACGGTACGACGGGAACCAGGATACAGCGAGCCCCGGAAGCCCGTCGCTCCAGTGCCGGTGCACGCCGGGAGCGGTAGTCCGCGCCTCAGGGTAGTCCGCCGCCCCGGTGCACGCCGGGATCGGTAGTCCGCGCCTCAGGGTAGTCCGCCGCCCCGGTGCACGCCGGAACCGGTAGTCCGCTGTGGTGCGGTCCGCCCCTCACCTGGCCGGCGGCGGGCGCTGAGGGGCCCAATGGGAGCTGCGGCCTGGCCGCCCCGCCCCGCGTCTCTGGACGTCTGTGCTGGGACAAGGCCGCAGCCGGTGCCGGGTCCTTGAGCTGAGCGCCTCCCGTCCGAGGCCAGCCGCCACCGTCAGCCGTCCGCGCGGGCCGGGCCTGAGGCGCCGCCGGGACGGCATAGAGACGCGGCAGCCGCGGAGAAGGGGAAGGAGGCAGCTCGGGAGGCCTGAGCGGCCGCCGCGCCCGGGCACATGGCGTCCATCTTACTGAGGAGCTGCCGCGGCCGGGCAACCGCCCGCCTCCCTCCGCCGTCTCCGGTCACCGCCCCGCGGGGTAAGCGGCGGGCGCCCCAGGGCGGGGCCGGCTCCCGGCTGGTGGGTCGGGAGGACGGACGACCCTGGGGTTCGGGCTGGTTGTCATGTGATGGCGGGGTCCCGGTGGTCCCGGCCTCCGGACCCCCTGCGGGCCGGTGGGGCCCCGAATCTCATCGCGGGCTGGACCGCCAGCGCCGGGCGGAGCCGCTGGGCCTCTGCCTGGTGCTGTGACCTTAAGCGGCCAGGTCCCCGCGGGTCACTGCCTCCGAGACAGGCTTGGGAAAGTTCTAAAGGGCTGGGCAGCCCTGGCGCGTCCTGCGCGAGTAAGCTCGGTGGAACGTGTCCATGCACGAGGACGGCCGTGCCCTTAAGTCACGTTTGGGGTCCCGGAGACGAGACTGAATGGGCAGGGCAGACACCGGCGAGCAGCACCTGCTGGGCCGCAGGAGCCTTCCTGGTCCGTCTCCCATGAGGTGATGCCAGCACCCACAAACCCCTGTGGTGTGATTAGGCTGCGACCTGCACCCGGGGGACACGGGGACTCCGAAGCCCTGAGGGTCCTCAGGGTGCGTGGCCTTAGCCACCCTAACCTAAGGTGCTGCCTGGAGTGAATGCCCTTCCGGGGTGTGCCGACCGCCTCCTTCTCTCTCATTAACCAACTTAGACCTGAGTTTATGTCCTTATTTGTAAAATTGGAATAAACATAAAACTTGCTAAGGGGGACTCAAAGTAATTAGTGCAGTGGTGCGATCATACTCACTGCACCTCAAACTCCTGGGCTCAAACTGTCCTTCTGCCTCAGCCTCCCAAGTTGTTAGTTGTGCCACACAACACCCAGCTAATGTGCTAATGCTTTTTTTTTTTTTTTTTTTGTAATTTTTTTGTAGAGATAGGTCTCGATATGTTGCCCAGCCTGGTCTTGAACTCCAAGGCTCAAGTGATCCTCCTGTTTTGGCCTCCCAAAGTCCTGGGATTACAGGAGCCACCATGCCCAGACACCCAGCTTCAATTCTTGTCTCTGTTCCCCACCCCCAGAGAGATAGATTGAAGTTGCCCTGAATGTATCCTCCCAATTCTTGTTTTTTTTTTTTTTTTTTTTTGGAGACAGTGTCTCGATCTGTTGCTCAGGCTAAAGTGCAGTGGTGTGGTCTTGGCTCACTGCAACCCCCACCTCCTGGGATCAAGTGATTCTCCTGCCTCAGCCTCCTGAGTTGCTGAAATTACAGGCACCCGCCACCAGGACTGGCTAATTTTTGTATTTTTAGTAGAGACGGTGTTCTCCGTGTTGGCCAGGCTGGTCTCGAACTCCTGACCTCAAGTGATCCACCCACCTCAGCCTCCCAAAGTGCTGGGATTACAGGCATGAGCCACCTCGCCTGGCCCCCAATTCTTGTAATTTTTAACAATAATGGCTGGTTAGCCACTAAAACTTTTGGAGTGGTGGGAGGATGTTGAGTGGTGAAACTGCACAGTTTGAAGGTGGAGCTCAGCATTTGGTCTTTCCAGTTGCTGTGTTAGATGTTAGAGCTCTCTCTGGACTTCTTAATGGAGATAAAAGTACTTTTGCCACTTCATGCTTATGTAGCAGGTTTTTGGTAAATAATAATTAACTTTTTATGTGTGATTCTGTCATTTCAGGAATACAAATGTCTTCCGTAGTTACTGCTGCACTTTGTAACAGGGACACTGGCAGGTCTGCTGTAGAACAGTAGGGATTTCAGAGCCAGCACAACCCAGGGCTGGACTGTGGAGGAGGTCCCTGAACCCCTATGAGTGATACACCAAGTGGAGTGCTACAGGCCCCTGCTACTAACATCTTACATGAGTAGGGTTCGTTGTCACAGTTAATGAACTGACATTGATCTATTACTGTTCACTAAAGTCCGTAACGTATTTAAGATTGTTTTACTCTCCCATTCTTCACTCTAAGGTCCTTTCTCTGTCCCAGGACCCATCTGTACCACCCATCTTGATTACTTCTCAGGCTTTCCTTGCCTGCAGTGACCTTGACATCTTTGAGGAGTAGTGCTCAGGTGGAGTGTAGGGTGCTGCTCTACTGGCATTTCTTGATGTTTCCTCATAATCAAGCTGGGAAAGATGGTTTTTCTGGAGGAAGACCACAGAGGTGAAGCATCCTCATCACATCATGTCTAGGCTCCATGCTGTCCAAATGATTTGTCACTATTGATGTTGACCTTGATTGGTAGGCTGAAGTGTTTGTCAGGTTTTCACTGCCCAGTTACTCTTCTCCTGCCTCTCCATATTGTCCTCTTTGGGAGGAAGTCGCTTTATGAGTAGAAGCGGGGTTGACCCTAGAGGCTGTGTGGGAGAGGTGACCTCTGGCCTGAGCTGCCTGGAGACAACAGTGCTATTTGTTGAAACTGGGGAGGACTTGGAGAGGAGCACAATGCGGGGGGTGAGTTGAGAGTTCTTGGCGGTGTGGACTGTGCGGTGCTCATCAGACCTGTGGCGGGTGTGTATTCAAGTCAGGGAAGAGACTGCCTGGGGAGGAGGTGGAGGTCAGGTAGGGAGGATCTCCCAGGAGTGGCAAGGGGATCATTGTCTCCTGGAAGCCAGGTGAGGAAAGGTGTGTTATGATAAGAAATATATTTGGTCTTTGACCCGATCCTGGCACCAGCACTGAGGGCTGAAAACCCTGGAAGTTTCCTGAATGATGGGAGTGTCTTTTCGTTTATTTGTATTTTGAGACGGTCTTGCTCTGTCACTCAGGCTGGAGTGCAGAAGCTTGATCATGGCTCACTGCAGCCTCTAAGCGATCCTCCTGCCAGCTGATTTATTTTTTGTGGAGACTGGGTCTCTCTGTGTTGCCCAGGCTTAACTCCTGAGCTCAACAGCAATCCACCCACCTTGGCATCCCAGAGTGCTAGGATTACCGGCGTGAGTTTGGGAGTGTCTTCTATGATTCGTTATCACAGCACCTGAGTTTATGCTAATGCGGCGACTCCAGGCAGGCCCTTAGATAGATTGAGGCGCTGGCCGTCATGTGATTAGAGGGTGGGAACTTCCTGCCCCTTCCAGGGAAGGGAGAGGGTTTGGAGATCTAGTTCAGTCCCCATGGCCAGTAGGCCAATACTGTAATCAATCATGAAGCCTTGAGGAGAACTTCCGGGTGAGGAGGTTGGTGAGGCTTCCCATTGGTGTTCACCCTGCTCCACAGGACACAGGATCCTGTGCTCAGGACCTCTCTGGCCTTGGCGTCTTGGCCTCCGTAGCTGGTTGTTCCTAGGCACCCTTTATAATAAACCGTGATAGTAAGTGGAGCCCGTTGCTGGCATCTGAGTCATTCTTGTGAATTATCAAAACCAACGCAGTCATGGGAACCCTCAAATTTGTAGTCAGCTGAAGTGTGGGCGGCCTGGACATACGGAGTGGGGGCAGTCTTGTGGGACTGAGCCCTTACCCTGTGGGGTCTGCACTAACTCTGGGTAGTGTCAGTATGGAATTAAATTGTTGGACTCCCAGTTGGAGAATTCGTTGATGTTGGAAAAAAGAACAGAAGGGCTCCCAGCAGGGCCTGGCCACAGATGACATCTATGCTCGTAAGGGACATGGAGCAGTGATCCCCATCGCCCTGGACGGCCTTGACTGGGGGGGTTCCTTGGAGAGCTGGGGACAGAAGCCATCAGAACAGGTTTTGGGGAGAGCCTAGTAAGGGAGCCAGTGGGACAGCAAGTGTTAGAGAGAAGGTAGGATCACGGCGGGGGGCAGATCAGGGAGCTCTGGGGACCTGCCAGCCTTCCTGCTTGCTGGACTGAGCCCTTGAGACTCAGGAGCTGGCCAGGGCAGGGGTGGAGGGGCCGAAGGTGCCATGGTGTGGGGAGGATAGTGGAGAATGTGCTGGACCCCGTTCATATGAAGAAAGGTGGGGGACTAAAGCTGGTCTCAGCTGGAGTGAGAAGGGTCTTGGTGTGTTCACTGTGCTTTTAAATTTTAACTTAAAATGTAACTTGATGTGTATGAGAACATAGCTAACATTTTTCCCTTAACCCAGCTCCCAATTTACAGACCAGACTGTTACAAGCCCTAACTGTGGCACGTGCTAGGAATTTCCTTCCCCACAGAAGCACAAGGGTTGCCTCCTGTTAAATGAGGTGAAGTGACAAGTGGGTCCGCTGGGAGCAGGGTCAGTGCCTGCCCTCCGCATCTTGTCCCTCCTCTCACGGTGGCTCTCGTGGCTGGCTGGAGTGAGCTCCCCCATCTAAACCTGCACTTTCTGCTCCCTGGCTGAGGACTCATTGCAACCCCACTCCCTAGAGGTTCAAGGCCACTGGGCATCTCAAGGTGCCACCTGCTGGCTCCTGGCACCACCTAGCCTCTGCACAGCCTGGCCTGGCACCTCCATGGGCTAGTGCCTCTGGCCCTGCTGCTCCTATTCCTGTCTTGTTCCCAGCATGAAGTCTGACCACAGTGGGGTCTGAATGTCAGTAGTATGAATTAACTCTGGCTTTATGCTTGTAGGAGCTACAGCAAGTTAGGGAAAGCATCAAAAACGTGGAAATCCTAGAAATGTGCTGTATGCTTATCACTGTCGTTTATACAAGAAATGGCTTACTCTTGGTGTTTGTGGTTCTAGTAATTCTTTTTTTTTTTTTTTTTTTTTTTTTGAGTGCAATGGCGTGATCTCAGCTCACTGCATCCTCTGCCTCCCGGGTTCGGGTGATTATCCTGCCTCAGCCTCCGGAGTAGCTGGCATTACATGCACCTGCCATCATGCCTGGCTAATTTTTTTTTTTTTTTTTTTTTTTTGTGGAGATGGAGTTTCACCATGTGAGCTAGGCTGGTCTTGAACTCCTGACCTCAGGTGATCCACCCGCCTCAGCCTCCCAAAGCGCTGGGATTACAGGCATGAGCCACCGAACCGGCCTGCGGTTGTAGTAATTCTTACAGCTCTTGCCCCTTGGGGTCATTGCTTGCTCTGTAGGGCTGTCTGCATAGAGATCATGTTTCTCCCAGAGCCAGCTGAAGTGAGTGGGGATGGTGCCACCTGGTAGGAGTGCTCCCTCCCTAGGGCTGGCCTGCTTGGCTTCCCTCTTGGGGTGTCTGGAGCCAGGGTCTACTTGAGGCTCCCCATCTTTCTTTAGGACTACTTTGAGATACTGTTTTCCTAACTGGGGCAGACCCTTCACTGAGCAATGTTCTGAAACCTTCCAACACTCAGAACTGGGTTCCAGAAACTTACACACAGAGGTTTCTACAAAAGAAATCTGTACTCTTTCAGACTTTTTTTTTTTTTCTTTTTGAGACGGAGTTTCACTCTTGTTGCCCAGGCTGGAGTGCAATGGTACAATCCAGCCCACTGCAACCTTTGCCTCCCGGGTTCAAGCGATTCTCCTGACCCAGCCTCCCAAGTAGCTGGGATTACAAGCATGCGCCACCGTGCCTGGCTAATTTTGTATTTTTAGTAGGGACGAGGTTTCACCGTAGGTCAAGCTGGTCTTGAACTCCTGGCCTCAGGTGATCCACCCGCCTTTGCCTCCCAGAGTGCTGGGATTATAGGCGTGAGCCACAGCACCCCGCCTTCTTTCAGACTTAGAAGATACCAGGCTGGGTGTGGTGGCTCATGCCTGTAATCCCAACACTTTGGGAGACCAATGCAGGAGGGTCGCTTGATGCTAAAAGTTGGAGACCAGCCTGGGCAAATAGGCAACAAAATGAAACCCCGTCTTTACAAAAATTAGCCAGGCATGATGGTACATGCCTGTAGTCCCAGCTGCTTGGGAGGCTGAGGCAAAAGGATCCCTTGAGCCCAGGAGTTCAAGGCAGCAGTGAGCCGTGATTGTACCACTGCATGCCAGCCTGGGCAAAGTCAAATAAATCAATAAAAATGAACAAAAGGCTGGGCATGGTGGCTCATGCCTGCAATCCCAGCACTTTGGGAGGCCAAGGCAGGCAGATCACCTGCCAGCAGTTTGAGACCAGCTTGGCCAATGTGGTAAAACCCTGTCTCTACTAAAAAAACAAAAAACAAAACACACACACACGCACACACACACAAATTAGCTGGGCATGGTGGTGGGCACCTGTAATTCTAGCTACTCAGGAGGCTGAGGCAGGAGAATCGATTAAACCCAAGAGGTGGAGGTTGCAGTAAGCCAAGATCACGCCATTGCACTCTAGCCTGGGCGCAGGAGCGAAACTCCAAAAACCAACAACAAAAAAAGATACCAGTATAAATCCCTGATTTACTACTTATTTATTTTCCCCTGTTCCTGTTATAGGTAGTCCGGGGGATCCTGCTCGTCTCAGCTGTGCCAACACCCTGGGGTTGAGGAGCTGCCTGTGAGTAAATCAGTATCACTCTGCACCTATTTGAAAACAGGGTTTGAAAATGGTGGAGAGTCACCAGTGACTCTTGACTTTTGAGGGAAACAGTATATCCTACTTTCCTGTTCTTTGTTTCTTTTAAACCTTCATCTTTCCATTTTGAAAATGATTGTCACATGCCTCAGTTAATCTTTAGGAAGTATAGAAGCATTCCTAACCTCAGTGCCCAGTTGCACTTGGCGGGCTGGGGACAGAAGCCTTCCTGTCCCCTAACAGGAATTAAATGGGATTTAATTTTTGGACTCCCAGTTGGAGTGGGCACTGGCCACTGCACCTTCACAGTGTCCAGTGCCAGTATTTTGGTGTACAGCAAGTCTCATTTAATGTCTGTTGGTTCTTTTGAAACTGCAACTTTTTTGTGTTTTTTTTGAGACAGTCTTGTTCTGTCACCCAGGCTGGAGTGCAGTGGCACATGCTTGGCTGACTGCAACCTCTGCCTCCCAGGTTCAAGTGATTCTCCTGCCTCAGCCTCCCAAGTAGCTGTGATTACAGGCATGCTCCACTGCACCTGGCTAATTTTTGTATTTTTATTAGAGACGGGGTTTCACCACGTTGGCCAGGCTGGTCTTGAACTCCTGACCTCCCGTGATCCGCCCGCCTTAGCCTCCCAAAGTGCTGGGATTATAGGTGTGAGCCACCATGCCCAGCAGAAACTGCAACTTTAAGGTCCACAAATAGCGTAATTTTATTACAACTTTGGATGAGAAAAAAAAATTGGTTTTCTTATGTCTTTTTGCTTAAGGTTGCATTTTCTTTTTTTTTGAGACAGTCTCGCTCTGTCGCCAGGCTGGAGTGCAGTGGCGTGATCTCGGCTCACGGCAACCTCTGCCTCCTGGGTTCAAGTGATTCTCCTGCCTCAGCCTCCCTAGTAGCTGGGATTAGAGCTGCCGCCACCACGCCCAGCCAATTTTTGCATTTTTAGTACGAAAATACAAAATTTTCACCACATTGGCCAGGCTCTTCTTGAACTCCTGACCTCAAGTGATCCAACTACCTCAACCTCCCAAAGTGCTGGGATTACAGGCATGAGCTACCACACCTAGCTGCTCCCGTTATTTTCTTTAGTGAGTTCTCCAGCAGGTGTTCCTCCCTGGGGACCAGTTCCCCCAAACCTCGTCTCTCTGGACTTTCCTTTGATTGTTTGTCTGTCCTTCTAGATGAGCTGAACCATTTCACTTCTAAGACAGTCTTTTTAGGATCATAACTGAAGTGTCATTAAACCCATCAAAGCAGTTGGGAAGGAATATTACTTTTTTTTTTTTTTTGAGACAGGATCTCATTCCATTCATTGCCCAGGCTAGAGTGCAGTGGTGCAATCATGGTTCACTGCAGCTTTGATCTCCCAGGCTCAAGCCATTCTCCCACCTTAGCCTCCTGAGTAGCTGGGACTACAGACATGTACCACCATGCCTTGCTAAACTTTTTTCTTTTCGGTATTTTTTGTAGACAGGATCTCACTGTGTTGTCCAGTCTGGTCTCAAACTCCTGGACTCAAGCAATCCTCCTGACTTTGGCCTCCCAAAGTGCTTGGATTACAGGCATGAGCCACTGCACCCGGCCTGTTTTCTTTGTATAGGCCACACGCATTGCATTTTCAATAATTTCCAGATGTTTATTATTTTCTATTTCTTTTCATTGTCTTTTCTAAGTGATTATTGCTGTCCCGTAAGTTGCTAAGTTGTACAATTTTCATGTATCTGACCCCTTTCCTGTTATTTGTTCAGCTCTTGTAGCAGCCCAGGTTTAGTTTATGGCTGTGATCTTAGTACACAGTAATCATCTGCCTTTTCTTTCCCAGGGCTTCTGCTTCTGGGGTGGTTTCAGTTCTTAGCTCAGTAGCCAGGTCTGTGTCAGAGCAGCTGTAGTCAGTCATGCGGTATCACAATAGCAGAAAATACAGAATCTAGTGTTTGTGACATATGATGTTAGCTTTTGGGTTTAAGTAATCTTTGTTCTGTCTGTTACTGTTTTTATTAGGAATGGATGTTGAATTTGTCAGGCAACTTTTTAGCATTTAAATTTCATACTAAAGCAAAAGCTGGCCGGGCACGGTGGCTCACACCTGTAATCCCAACACTTCCGGAGACTGAGGTGGGCAGATCACAAGGTCAGGAGTTCAAGACCAGCCTGGCCAACATGGTGAAACCCCATCTCTAATAAAAATTAAAAAATCAGCTGGGCATGGTGGAATGTTCCTGTAATCCCAGCTACTTGGGAGGCTGAGGCGGGAGAATTGCTTGAACTGGGACCCGGGAGGCAGAGCTTGCAGTGAGCCGAGATGGCGCCACTGCACTCCAGCCTAGGCTACAGAGCAAGACTCGTCTCAACAACAACAACAAAACATAAAAGCTGTAGTTTAGTCACATAACTTCTTTTAAAGTTCCCAATTTTGAACATCTATTTGAAAATTTAAACAATGAGGATTGTACAGCTGTTTTGATGGACTTGTTTACTTATCAAGAATTATGGATGAGGCCAGGCACAGTAGCTCATGTCTCTAATCCCAGCACTTTGGGAAGTTGAGGTGGGCAGATCGCTTGAGGCCAGAAGTTCAAGACCAGCCTGGCCAACATGGTGAAACCCCGTCCCTACTAAAAATACAAAAATAACTGGGTGTGATG
This sequence comes from Piliocolobus tephrosceles, assembly GCF_002776525.5. Taxonomy (NCBI): domain Eukaryota; kingdom Metazoa; phylum Chordata; class Mammalia; order Primates; family Cercopithecidae; genus Piliocolobus; species Piliocolobus tephrosceles. The sequence goes on from NC_045436.1 coordinate 182,858,054, forward strand.
GTGCACACCTGTAATCCCAGGTACTTGGGAGGCTGAGGCAGGAGAATCACTTGAACCCAAGAGGTGGAGGTTGCAGTGAGCCAGGATCACACCACTGCACTCCAGGCTGGGCAACTGAGGGAGAGTCTGTCTCAAAAATATATGTGTAATAATTGTGGATGAGGCCAGGTGCAGTGGCTCATGCCTGTAATCTCAGCACTTTGGGAGGCTGAGGCAGGCAGATCACTTGAGGTTAGTAGTTTGAGACCAGTCTGGCCAACATGGTGAAACTTCATCTCTACTAAAAATATAAAAATTAGCTGGGTGTGGTGGCACATTCATGTAATCCCAGCTACTCGGTGGCTGAGGCAGGAAAACTTTGTGAACCTGGAAGGTGGAGGTTGCAGTGAGCCCAGATTTTGCCATTACACTCCAGCCTGGGTGACAGAGCAAAACTGTGTCTCAAAAGAAAAAAGAATTGTGGATAGTGGTAATGTTTCAGCAGCCAGAAAATTTTACTTTTTATTTTGGTCACACAGTATAAACACCTGGAGTCACCAGATAAGTAGCTATAAATGGTAACCATTTACATTAGTTTTTTTAAATAGTTATTTTACAGATGCAGGTAATCCTCAGTTGAAATGGCCCAGATCTCTGAGGGTGAGTAGGTGGATCATTTTTTTTGGGCAGCGGGGGACGGAGTCTCACTCTATCGCCCAGGCTGGGGTTAATGGCACAATCTTGGCTCACTGCAACCTCCACCTCCCAGGTTCAAGTGATTCTCCTGCCTCAGCCTCCCAAGTAGCTGAGATGATAGGCGTGTACTACCACGCCTGGCTAATTTTTGTATTTTGAGTAGAGACAGGGTTTCACCATATTGGCCAGGCTGGTCTTAAACTCCTGACCTCGCGATCCGCCTGCCACAGCCTCCCAAAGTGCTAGGATTACAGGCGTGAGCCACCACACCTGGCCTTTTTTTTTTTTTTTTTTTTTTCTGTAGAGACAGGGTCTCACTATGTTGCCCAGGCTAGGGTCGAACTCCTGGAATTGAGCAGCCCTCCCTCCTTGGCCTCGTGTAGTGCTGGGATTATAGGTGTGAGCCATGGTGCCCAGCTGATAGAGGTTTTTGTTTTTTTTTTTTTAAGACAATCTCACTCTGTTACCTAGGCTGGAGTGCGGTGGCAGTCTTGGCTCACTGTAGCCTCTGCCTCCCTGCTGCCTCCACCTCCCAGCTTCAAGCAGTTCTCATGCCTCAGCCCTCCAAGTAACTGGGATTACATGTGTGCACCACCACACCCTGCTAATTTTTGTAGTTTTAGTAGAGACAGGGTTTCACTATGTTGGCCAGGCTGGTCTTGAACTCCTGGCCTCAAGTGATCCACCCACATTGGCCTCCCAAAGCACTGGGATTACAGATGTGAGCCATTGCGCCCTGCCAGAGTATTTTTGATCCAAGAGAACATCATGGACATTATGTATCAGCTTCCAGCCTTCTTTCCCATAGAAACAAAGGCAGAGAAGCAGCGCCCAGACTTTGGCTAAGCAGACTGTCAGACAGCAGTTGTGAGACCCGGCAAACCTGAATCTCATTCAGTGGGGAGACCTCAGCTGATGTGAGGCTATTTTTGTTTCTAAATCTGTACTTAGTGTGAATGCTGATGGGATTTGCCAGGGGATGTTACTGTGGTGAGGACCAGGCCCCTGTGGGTGTGTCCAACTCTGGATGGCTCCCTGCCTTCACTGAGTCCGCCTTGTGCTTCTGTGCCTGGTCTGTTTTTTTGAGTCTTCATCTTTGCCTGTCAACACCCCGTGACTGCTGGCATCATGCCTTCTTGTGGAAGCCACCATCTTCCTTGCTAACTGAGGGTTGGGAAGTTGTGTAATTCAGCTTGATGTAGGGAGGAGGTGTGTTCCCATGCACGGGCACTGTCGTCACCCACACTGGGAGGTGAGCCCACCTCACAGAGGGAACACAGCCTGGCCAGGGGGCAGTCTGAGCCTGCGTGGGCTCTGCTGCATTCTGTGTGGCTCGGCCCTCAGCATGCCTTGACGCAGGACTGTGTGGATTCAGGGGCCTCTTCCTGGCTCAGAGGTGACCCCAGAGCTGGGGAGAACCTAGAGACATGGTGGGTGGGGCTGGGCCACCCTGGAGAGAGCCTGGAGCTGCTCTCACAGGGAATGGGGAGGTGACCAAGGAGGTGTGCCTGTCCCCTTTTCTGCCCCTCCCAGGCCTCACTGGTGTCCACCAGGCACCTTCCATGTGTCTGTTTCCCGTATTCTTGAGAACCTTTCCATGAGATCAGTGTTGAGTTTGCATGTCTGTAATTGAGGGAAGACTCTGAGCCTGGGAGAGTTCTTGTGGGAGATCCCAGACCATTACTGGTACAGAGAGGAGCCCCTGCTCCCTGGGCTTCTGATCCTGGTGTGTGCTCACTCTAAGCTGCGCTGGGCTGACAGTGCCCTGCACCAGTCGCACTGCCCTCTCCAGGCTGCAAGCCGAGGCAGGCCTGTGTCTGCAGGCCCCCAGGATCCCCATCTGAGAGACAAGCAGCGAGTCCTGAGAGTCCCCGCCTGGCTTCCAGCTCTGATCGGTGGCTTCTCGGAGGCTGTGAGGCGGTGGTAATCACAGGAGCCACATCATTGGTGGATGTTCCCATGTCGCAGTTACCGTCCTGGTACTTAGTATCTGTTAACACACGAATTCACGAGGAATGCTCCCAAAGCACAGAGAGGTTAAATTACTCAGTCAAGGTCACACAGCAGTAAGTAGTGGAGCTGGAATTTGAGCTCCAACAGTCTGCTCTGGAACTCGGGCTTTGCCGCTGGCGTCAGGCCAGGCACAGAGAGCTGATGGAAGCAGGAGGAGTTGATGTGAAGTTATGCGACACACATGGCCTTTTAGGTGAGCTCGGGCCACCCAGGGGGGATTTGTGCCCAATTGCAGGGGAGTTTCTAGTGTGCCAGGCAAGACACGCAGGAGATCGTGAGCCTGAAAGGGCCTCGCACAGGTCAGCTGTTTGAATTTTGGACTGTAAATGGTAGTGTGGCACCACGCTGCGGTCAAATGATGGTCTCTGTGTTGCACACAAACCATAGGTTCTGGGCCAGGCACAGTCCATGCTGCAGATGCTCGGGCTGCAGTGGCCTCCTCAAGGCCTTTCTGTGATGGATACGGCACAGGCGGCTGCTGGGGCCGATGCAGCTTGGACCGAGATGGGTCTGGGTTAGTGCCAGCCTCCTGCCGCTGCCTGTGAGGCCTCGAGCCTGCTCTCTGGCCCTCGCAGACCCATATTCCAGTTGGGAGAAAGCAAGTGTGGTGCACACAGTGTGCACCCGGTCTCTAAGATGGCCAGATGTCAGCAGGGCACCCGCTAGGAGGCAGCACTGTGGATGAGAGGCCAGAGCGGTGCAGTGGTCAGGGAGGTCTGAGTGAAGCAAGGGCGTGAGCTAGGGATGTCCAGGCAAGGGGGCAGGTGTGAGGCTCTGATCTCAGAGCCTGCTGGTGCCACAGTGGACAGGTGCATAGAGGAGGAGGAGATGGGCCTTGGGCCTTATTGTTTGGATTTTGCTGATTTGCTCCGGTGCCTGTAGGCAGCTAGCGTAGAGATCTGAGGTCAGGGAGCGCCCTTACTGATCTGCAGGTCTTGCTCAAGAGCCATGGGTCTTTCCGGAAAGTCACTTGTTGGAGAAGACCTCCAAAGTCAACAAAGTCTCGACTCTGCCCTCCATTCCCCCACGAAGTGCCAAAGCAATGCACCCCACCTCCCCAAGTCTCTGGGAGTGGGCCCAGGAGACCCACCCAGGGATCCATCCTTTGCTGATTGTGTTTGTGTGTGACCTGCCTGCCCTGCTGTGGGGATCAGCAAGCCCATGCTGCTGTCTGACGAGATGTGGGGCTGGGGGGGCTGCACGCTGTCCTGGCCTCCCTTCCGAAGGGCTCCCAGGGGCAGTGCAAACATCAGGAAGTAGGTGGGATTGTGTGTGGTTGTGACATAGCATGGCACGGGGCATGTGGGTTTTGCTGCTGTTGGTGTTTGGTGCTGAGCTGTCAAAGGCTAGTCCTGGCTCTTACTACTGTTTTCTACTCTTCCCTTTTCAAGGAATGTTCCATTTGGCTGCTGCACTTCCATCCACCCTGTGTACCCATCCTTCAGAGGCGATCACCTCGGCTGTTGGACTCTGAGACCCGAGTGCCTTCACACGGTGTTGGGAGCGCCATGGACCTCTACCTCTGTGGGTTTTGTGGTCATGGGACCTCGGTGCCTTCCTGTGCGCGGCTGGCACTCTTCACGCCCTGTTGGCGATGACTCGGTAGTAGAGAAGTCCCTCAAGTCCTTGAAGGACAAAAACAAGAAGCTGGAGGAAGGCGGCCCAGTGTACAGCCCCCCCGCAGAGGTGGTGGTGAAGAAGTCCCTGGGGCAGAGGGTGCTGGACGAGCTGAAGCACTACTACCATGGCTTCCGCCTGCTATGGATCGACACCAAGATCGCAGCACGCATGCTCTGGCGCATCCTCAACGGCCACACCCTGACCCGCCGGGAGCGCAGGCAGGTAATGGGGACATGTCCAGTCCTTTCTTTGTTTTCTTGCTGTATCACCCAGGCTGGAGTGCAGTAGCACAATTTCTGGGACATGGGCGATCCTCCCGCCTCACCCTCCCGAGTATCTGGGACCATGGGCTTGTGCTACCACACCTGGCTAATTGTTTTTTATAGATCCAGGGTCTCACTTTGTTGCCCAGGCTGGTCTCAAACTCCTGGGCTTAAACAATCCTCCCACCTCAGCCTCCTAAAGTGTCGGGATTACAGGTGTGAGGCACCGTGCTGGGCCATGCCCAAATTCTTTTTACTCTATAGATTGTTTGAAAGTTATTTTTAGGGCTTGCTTTCTGTTTGGTAGAGAACAAAACCTATTGCCTAGGAAAAACTCGGTTTACCCGTGTATTTCATCTCCCCTCCACTGCAACAGTCATCCATGTAGAAGACCACACAGCAGACTCCAGCTGGGTGTCCTCTGATTCCGTTCTGACAACATCTACCCAGAGATAACACCAGATCCCACAGGGTGAGGACTCTGTCCCCAAGATGCCGCCCACCAGTCTCAAGCCCAGGCCTCTCAGAACTTCTGACAGACTGGCTTCAAGTTAGGTTCCCACCAACCCCTCTTCGTTTTCATTTTTATTTTTTGAGACAGAGTCTCACTCTGTCGCCCAGGCCTGAGTGCGGTGGCACAGTCTTGGCTCACTGCAACCTCTGCCTCCTGGGTTCAAGTGATTCTCCTGCCTCAGCCACCTGAGTAGCTGGGATTTCAGGCATGCACCACCACACGCGGCTACTGTTTGTATTCTTAGTAGAGAGGGGTTTCACCATGTTGGCCAGGCTGCCCTCAAACTCCTGGCCTCAAGTGATCCACCTGCCTTGGCCTCGCCAAGTGCTGGGATTATAGGCATGGGCCGCTATGCCTGGCCCCCTCTTTGTTTTTAAATTGTTTTAATTTTTTATTTTTGTGGGTACATAGTAGGTACATGTATTTATGGGCTACATGAGGTGTGATGGCGCCCCCACCCCCACTTTGGGTTCGATTAATTTGCTGGAGTGGCTCACAGAACTTAGGGAAACACTTACCAGTTTAGTATAAAGGATAGTGCAAAGGATACAGGTGAAGAGACCATAAGGCAAGGTATGTACAGGGAAGGGGCATGGAGCTTCCATGCTTCCCAGGTCGCAGCTCCCGGTGAACGCTCCACCGTGTTCAGCTTTCTGGAAGCTCCTTGAACCCAGTCCTCTTGGGCATTCCTTCCCTCAGGGCATAGGGCAGAACCCTCTTTAGGGAGGGTCTTAAAACCCATAGTCAAGAAGCTGGGAAGATTAGTGACCTGCCTGAGGGCAGGTGAAAGGAGGGTAGGGAGGTCAGAGGCCTGCCCCGGAGGCCTGACACACCTGATATTATCACAAAAGACTGTAACAAGGGCAGTTGAGCCAGGAACTAACACCTATCATAACACCACACCTATGGAAAGGCGCACCTAGCCACTGAATTGAATTGCAGCACCGTCTGCTCATGTTTCAACTCTTTCCCACCAGCAGTTTTCAGCACACACCTCCACCCACTCTTGACCCTCTCGATGCCATTCCCCCTCCCCGCTGCTGTTTCCAGGGAGGGGTCTGCATCGGCACAGTTGCACTTCTGGTGCAGGTGCAGGCCCTGTCTGTCTTACTGCTTCCAGGTTTGTCTGGAGGGCTGTGTGTGTCTCTCTGGGTGAGTTTGTTTTTATTGTGGGATCCGTGCTCCTGACCCCAAGGTTCCACATCTGCCATCTGTCGTAGAACCTGCTCGCTCACCATTGCCCAGGCTCTTGGGGCTCCTAGTTTGGCCTCTGGTGCACCAGCTCCTGCTGTCCTTCACGGTTCTGAAAAGATTCTCCATTTTCTGTCTTTGTCTCGGGGCTGCAATCTAGATGTCGTCTTTCTCTTTTACTCATTTTCTTTTCAGCTGAAGTAATCTTATTTAATGCAACCACTGAGGTTTTTTTTTCAGTGCCTGTGTTTTTAAGTCTAAAAGCTCGATTAGCTTATTTTTAGTTAGTTTTTTTAATTTAAAAGAGATGGAATCTCACTTCAGAGGGGTACACCTTGTATGATGTAGGTGGTGAGCTAGTTTTCTTCAGCACAGATATTGTTTGCTTCCGTGATAGCCATGGGACACCATGGGCCGCAGAGAGTGCAGCCCTGTGTGAGAATCAAGTCTACCCTCCCAGGTGCAGCCTCATCTCCTGTCCGCTATTTACTTATTTTTATTTTTGAGATAGGGTCTCGCTCCCTACCCAGGCTGGAGTGCAATTGCACCCTCATAGCTAACCGAAGCCTCAGCCCTCCCGAGCATAAGGGATCCTCCCACCTCAGCCTCCCATGTAGCTGGGACCACAGATACATGCTGCCATACCAGGCTAATTTTTAAATTTTTTTGTAGAGACTGGATCTCACTGTGTTGCCAAGGCTGGTCTCAAACTCCTGACCTCAAGCAGTCCTGCTGCCTTGGCCTCCCAAAGTGCTGGGATCACAGGCATGAGCCACTGCACCCGGCACCAGCCTTCCTTTTTAAAGATAATCCTGGCCAGGCGCCATGGCTCACGCCTGTAATCCCAGCATTTTGGGAGGCCGAGGCAGGCCGATCAGGAGGTCAAGAGATGGACACCATCCTGGCCAACATGGTGAAACCCTGTCTTTACTAAAAGTACAAAAATTAGCCGGGCGTGGTGGCGGGCGCCTGTAATCCCAGCTACTCAGGAGGCTGAGGCAGGAGAATCACTTGAACCCGGGAGGCAGAGGTTGCAGTGAGCTGAGATCGCACCACCGCACTCCATCCTGGAGACAGAGCGAGACTCCGTCTCAAAAAAATAAAAATAAAAAAAATAAAGATAATCCTGAGCACTTAAATGTGCTCTGAGAGAATGGGATTTGTAGTTCTGCTTTTGTGTTTAAAACATTTAAGAAGTTATTTTCTTGTTGGGTGCGGTGGCTCACGCCTGTAACCCAGCACTTTGGGAAGCCAGCGCTGCAGATCACCTGAGGTCAGCAGCTTGAGACCAGCCTGGCCAACATGGTGAACCGTCTCTCTACCAAAAATATAAAAAAGTTAGCTGGGCTTAGTGGTGCATGTCTGTAATCCCAGCTACTTGGGAGGCTGAGGCAGGAGAATCGCTTGAACCAGGGAGGAGAAAATACAATGATCCGAGATCGCACCATTGCACTTCAGCCTGGGTGACAGAGCTAGATGCCATCTCCAAAAAAAAAAAAAAAAAAAGTTGTAAATTTGGATTTTAGTGATGACTTCACAATGTATAAATTTACCAAAAATCATCAAATTTATTTAAAATAGGTGAATGTTATGGTATAGAAATTACACCTCAGTAGAACTGCTAAAAAAATTAATGAGGCATATCAAAAAACACATGTGCCAGCTTTAATGATATGTCCTGCCCAAATATGGCACCGTTTGGGAATAAAGACAGCCGTAAATTGTAAATCAGTGAAAAAGTATAGGAGTCCATGGGTCCAGTGCAATAATAAATAGAAAAATGAATGTACAGGAAGGCAGGGTTCTCCCCTCCTGCAGATGACAGGTAGGAGAGTTAGGCAGCTTCTGTTTTGTGTCCATGAGAGTGGAGGCTGGCTCCATGAATGCAGGGTCGGGAGAGAGAGGCTGATGAGAAGGAGGAGGACATTGCTGCTCTCAGGGCGTCTCCCTGGGAATGCTCACTTGTTGCCAGTGGAAACGTAGGAACTACACGGAACACCTTGGCCAAAGGACCCATGTGAGCAGCACCGAGGAGGGGCAGCATCACCCATGCTGTTTTCCAGCAGTTGTTCAGGCTTCACAGGGATTTCTGATTGTTTCAAATTGGGTGTTTCTTTAATGGCATCAAGCACTAGTTTGTTTATGTCAATGAAATACTTGGGTTTTTTCCTAATGATTGCTTTGTAGTATAGTCTTAGGAAACACAAGAGGAGCCCTCCTTCTAGAGCACCCTCCAGGAGAAGGTATGGGTCAGCCCATCCTGGTGACCCCTCACTACTCTGGTCATGCCCAGTCCTCAGCCGGCAGCCCTCACTTGCTGGTCCCCGAGCCCGGATTGCTGGCCAGTGTCCTTGGAGGACCGGATCGCCGGGAGCACCCAGTGGCCCTTGGTGTCAGCACTATACCCTGCTTTTCTGGAGGCTGCTGGTACTTGCTTTGGACCCTGAGAAAGAAATGGGTTTCGGGAGTGGTCTGCCGAGTAGTTCTAGAACTTAGAGTCCTCAGTGGGTCCTGTGAGTCGCTGCCTGAGGTTGTGCCTGTAAACCGTTATAGGAGAAATGCTCACACCCCTTCCCCCTGTTGCCACACGTGCTCTGCTCCCCTCTGATGGATTCCACTCCTTTCCAGTTTCTCCGAATCTGCGCTGACCTCTTCCGCCTGGTGCCATTCCTCGTGTTCGTGGTGGTGCCGTTCATGGAGTTTCTGCTGCCTGTTGCTGTGAAGCTCTTCCCCAACATGTTGCCATCCACATTTGAGACTCAGTCCATCAAGGTGAGGGTGGCATCCCAACTGCTTGTTTTAGAACAAGTCTGAAATTCATTGTGGTAGCTTCCTTGTTTGTGACTATTGGAAGTGCTAGACATTTTTGAGACTTTATGTATCTTCATATCGTCCTTGTGCTATGCGATAATTATTTAGTGGATGCTGGGTTTTGGATTTGTGTCTCTATATTTATTTATTTATTTATCTATTTAATTATTTATTTATTTTTGAGACAGAGTCTCACTCTGTCACCCAGGCTGGAGTGCAGTGGTGCGATCTTGTCTCACTGCATGCAACCTCTGCCTGCCGGGTTCAAGAGATTCTCCTGCCTCAGCCTCCCAAGTAGCTGGGATTACAGGCATGTGCCACCATACACAGGTCTTGCCCTGTCACCCATGCTGGAGTGCAATGGCGCGATCACTGCTCACTGCAGCCTCAAGTTCCTGGACTCAAGTGATCCTCTTGTCTTAGTTCCTGAATAGCTGGGACTACAGGCTAAGCCACCATGCCGGACTAATTTTTTTTGTTTGTTTTTTATAGACAAGATCTGCTATGTTGCCCAGGCTGGTCTCAAACTCCTGGGCTCACGTAATCCTCTTGCCATGACCTCCCAAAGTGTTGTTATTACGGGTGTGAACCACTGCTTCCAGCTCAATGTGTTTTAAAATATAGGTTTTCTAGACCAGTGTTCCTCATGCTGTAGGGGAATTGTGAGGTCCTTCTGGGGCAGGGTCAGCCAGCTGTAGCCCACAGGCCAGATCTGGACCCTGCCTGTTCTCAGTCCCCTGTGGGAACCTGCGATGCCCAGTCATGTGTCTTGTCTGTGAGGCACCAGCAGAATTAAGCAGTTTTAGACCACACAGCCCATGAAGGCCAAATGCTTTCCTGTCTAGCCTGTTAATGGAAAGTGTGCCAACCCTTGCTTTAGGGGATCACATGAGTTTGTTTGTTTTTTTTGTTTTGTTTTGTTTTGTTTTTTGAGACGGAGTTTCACTCTGTCACCCAGGCTAGAGTGCAGTGGCGCAGTCTCAACTCACTGTAGCCTCCACCTCCTGGGTTCAAAAGATTCTTGTGCCTCAGCCTCCCAAGTAGCTGGGATTACAGGTGTGCATGCCTGGCTAATTTTTGTGTTTTTACTAGAGACGGGGTTTTGCCATGTTGGCCAGGCTGGTCTCAAACTCCTGACCTCAGGTGATCCACCCACTTTGGCCTCCCAAAGTGCTGGGATTACAGGCATGAGCCACCGTGCCCGGCCCACGTGAGTATTTTTTTAAGACCATGAAATAAAAGGGTTTGAGTATGTATTGCACTTATATAAGAGTCAGTGTTTTGTGAAATGTTTCTGGGGGTGGGGGTTGGGCACAAATGTGAGATGTTTTCCATGCCCAAACCACAGTCTGAGCAGTTGGAGTGCACTCCTGAGCCCACCCTCCAGGAGGCCCCAGAGTCTAGGTGCCGGCAGGAGAGGCCGGGGCCTGGAGTGCAGTGCCCTCTCTGCCCTTGCAGGAGGAGAGACTGAAGAAGGAGCTTCGGGTCAAGCTGGAGCTGGCCAAGTTCCTCCAGGACACCATCGAAGAGATGGCCTTGAAGAACAAGGCAGCCAAGGGCAGCGCCACCAAAGACTTCTCTGTGTTTTTCCAGAAGGTGCTGTGATGCGTCTGAGTCCCTGTGACCTCACCAGGGTGCCTTCCTTGCTTTTCTGTTTCCCCTTCGCTGTGCTCAGCAGAGTGGAGCTCCCCCAGGTGGCTGGCTGGCGCTTGAGACTTTACCCAGGAGGCTCAGTTGGGAGCCAGTGGAGTGTCAGGAGTCTGGCCCCTCTGAGCTCCCAGTGAGTTGAGCTGTGGTGGCTGCGTCTCGTCAGCCTTCGGAATCACGGGTGTCTGTGTCTCGTCACCCTGCAGTCCTCCAGGCGCAGTAGAATCTGACTCATGAGGGGCCTGAGACCCTGATGTTGTGAGGTGTAGGTGGCTTGGCTGGGCTCCTCTGCTGGGCACTGCCCTCTGGCTAGACTCAGTCAAGAAAGTCCCAGGGGCTGGTCAGAGGCCTGGACTGTGGGAGCAGTGGGGGCTCTAGAGGAGGCGCAGCCCTTGAGGTTTCCTGTGGTCATGTGGCCAGTGAGGTGAGGATGGGGGAGAGGGTGGGTGCCATGGACGAGATCCCTGAGGACTAGATGGGGCCGACGAGGCCAGTGTCGTTGGCTTGAGGGACTTGGGACACTTTGGAGTCAGAAGGATGTCTGAAGTGCAGGAAGAGCTTAAACCTGGGGCTAGAAACTCCAGCCATGCGTGTGCATTGTCTGTGGGGTTTTCCCACTGCAGGACAGAGGCGAGTGGCTTCCATAGCTGCAAAGCTAGAAATACTTGCTGTCTGACCCTTGACAGAAAAGACTGCCAGGCCAAGGCCTAACCACAGAGAAGCCTCTCGGGAGGAGGCGGCACAGCCATGGGGCTGTTGAGCCCCCCAAGGAGTGGGTGGTGGTTCCAGCAAGATGTTCTGGGGGAGCCATGCTTTGGGAGCCTCTCCCAGGATGTTGCACCTTGCAGAGCGGGAGGAGGGGCCCGTCCCAACCTTTCCTGGGCTGCCCAGCTGCCAAGAAGGATGTGCTTGCGGTCACCCGCATTTTGGTGTGCTGCGTAGGGCGGCCCCCAGGAGCACACCTGAAACCGTGTCTTGGAGCTGGCATCCTGCATGTTACAATTTGAGCTGGGCACCAAGTCAGGCTCGTCCTCCCTCATCTGTCCTCTCTGCTAGGGACCCTCCTAACCCAGCTCTTGGCAGAGACTGAGCTGGTGGCTTGTCCCTCAGGTGGGAGGAACCGCAGAGGGTCACGCAAAAGGCTCTGCGTGATCTGTGCTAAGGGAGTCTAGCTCTCCCTAAAGAGCCAGATGGCCACCCCGCCCCCAAAGCTCAGGCAGTCATCTGTGGGAGATATGGGTGCATACGGGTGCACCTCTTCCTGCCCCAGAGCAGCAGGGTCCCGGACACGTTTGTGGCAGAGAGAGGATCACAGGACCTGCATGCAGCAGCCGGTAGGCCCGGGCCTCTCCCCCAGCAGACAGCAGCCTCAGCTTTGCTGGCTCAGGCAGGAGAGGTCCAGAGGCCAGACGCCACCTCTCCCCAGGCTAGCCCAGCACTCGAGTCAGAAGTCAGTGGTTTGAGGCTGAGCCGTGTAGATCATTTGAGACCAGCCTGGCCAACATGGTGAAATTCCATCTCTACTAAAATACAAAAATTAGCTGGGCGTGGTGGCGCAGCCTGTAATCCCAGCTACTCAGGAGGCTAAGGCAGGAGAATCGCTTGAACCCAGGAGGCGGAGGTTGCAGTGAACCGAGATTACACCACTGCATTCCAGCCTGGGCGACAGAGCGAGACCCTGTCTCAAAAAAAAAACAAAAAAAGAAGTCAGTGGTTTGAGTCCCTGAGGATGAGAGGCAGCACCTTTTGGGAATGTGGTTGGTCGTGGCAGGGAGCCGGGTGGGCACGTTCCCCAGGGGTGACCGTTGTGACCACTTCCACAGATCCGGGAGACGGGGGAGAGGCCCAGCAATGAAGAAATCATGCGTTTTTCCAAATTATTTGAGGATGAGCTTACCCTGGACAACCTGACGCGGCCGCAGCTGGTGGCCCTGTGCAAGCTGCTGGAGCTACAGTCCATCGGCACCAACAACTTCCTGCGCTTCCAGCTGACCATGCGGCTGCGCTCCATAAAAGCAGACGACAAGGTAAGCCGGCCGCACTGCGCCACAGCTATGGTGTTTTACCTTTTTATTTTTCCTGATGACAAAAGCAGCATGTCCTTATTGTAGAAACTCTGGAAGATGCTGAACAATGGAAAATAAGCTCACTAGGAGTCTTGCCACTTGCAGATTGCAGATCCTTTGAAGATGGATGTCTTTTCTCTGGCAGCTTCTCGGATGATCTCTCTGTGTTGGGATTTCATCCGTTTTATAAGAACTTGCTTAGGTGTGTCTGTCTTTGTGTTCATCCTGCTTGCTTATTGATGACAGCGCCTCCGTGCCTCTCTCTTCCCATGAGGGGCCTCATCGAGGGTCCGTTTGCCCCTTTGCCCTGTCCCATCCATCGCACGCGCTTGACTGTGTTTCATGCCCTTTTGTGCTTTCAGGGCGCTGCCCTCCTTCTGGGTCTGATTACTCCTTTTTTTTTTTTTTTTTTTGAGACAGAGTTTCAATCTTGTTGCCCAGGCTGGAGTGCAGTGCGAGATCTCAACTCACTACAACCTCCACCTCCTGGGTTCAAATAATTCTGCTGCCTCAGCCTCTGGAGTAGCTAGGCTTATAGGCACCCGCCACCATGCCCAACTATTTTTTGTATTTTTTATAGAGACAGGGTTTCACCACGTTGGCCAGGCTGGCCTCGAACTCCGGACCTCAAGTGATTTGCCCACCTTGGCCTCCCAAAGTACTGGGATTACAGGTGCGAGCCACTGTGCCCGGCTGATTACTCTTTCATTCATATTAGGAGCTCTTAATTTAAGATTTCAGTTCTCAGGTAAAACTGTTCATTTTGTCATTTGTCTTCTTGAATGCACTAACCCTAGTTCACATTGATTAATAACTGGGTGATCCGTAGGCCTTTTTCTTTTGCTTTCCCTTTTGATTTTGTTTGCAGTGTTTAGTTTTTCCTGAATGCAGGCTTTGTCTATGGAAGATAAAGAGGTTCAGGGCAGTGTTGGCCTCTTCCAGGAAGGGAATGCCTGCATCTCTGGTGAGCAGGTTGAGGGCCGGTCATTTCTACGAATCAAGGCAAGGCCATGTGGGAAGCCTGTATCCTGCCCTTGCTGGGACACAGCAGGCACCCTAGCCCTGGCGGGGATGGTGTCAGAGAAGGCTGAGGGGGCCAGCCCCTGTAGTGTCAGTGGAGACCAGGCGGGGGGCTTGAGCTTTCCTCTCGTCTGATAGTGTATCTGCCACACTTCCCCACCGCTGAGGTGGCCTTGGGGACCCAGCAGAGAGTTGGGACTTTGACCACTGCCCAGCAGGAACAAGGCCACGTCTACCATTGTGCCAGTGGGAGCCAGGTGGGAGACAGTACTGAGACGCTTCTGCCCTCCTGCTGGGAGAGGCACCTGTGAGAGCTGGAACTCCCCCGCACCTGCTCCCAGCGGTAGCGAGCAGCCCTGCTCTCCCGCAGATGTCTGTGGGGGCTGGGTGGGGAGCCTGCACTTCTTATGAGGCAGCGCTCCCACCACTTCTAAAATATGCCTAGGATTTAGCTTATGGATGTGAGTGAGTGACAACATGGAGAGATCAGTGCCATTGAGAGAAATGTGTTACCCACAGCTTCCCTGTCACTGGGCCCCACAAAGCCTCCACACCCATGGGGAGCAGTAAGCTCAGGGAGACGATGCCTGCCTTCCTTGTGTGCAGCAGGTGGAGACATGTCTGACTGGGCAGGAAGGGAAACAGACGTTAGGGTTTGTGATTGGTCCTTGAAAGCTGGACCACAGGGAGGTGGAAACAGCTTTGGCCTTGTTAGCTTGGCCCTGGGATTAGTAGATGCCAGATCATCAATTGCAAACTGTGTGCAAATTAGAATACCCACCCCCCATGCCACCATGCACCAGAGGAGGTCAGCTGCGACAAACTGGAAGTCAGATCTAGATTCAAGAAGCAGGAAGGTATCAGTGAATGAGAAAAGGCAACGCCTGGTACCAACCCTGAGATGACAGTTAGAGACCCTGCACCTGGGCCTCATACAGCCACCAGTGCAGAGCTACAAAAGCCACAACAGAGTAAAACACATGAAAAATAGATCTTGGCAAAGAAAGAGAAGAAAAGATATTATTAAATATTAATATTAAAAGATATTCAGAGAAGGTACTAAAGCCAGGTGCAGTGGCTCACATCTATAAAATCCCAGCACTCTGGGAGGCCAAGGTGGGAGGATTCCTTGAGCCTAGTAGTTTGAGACCTGCCTGGGCAACATAGTGAGACCCTCACTTCTACAAAAAAAGTTTTAAAATTAGCTGAGTGTGATGACTTGCGCCTGTAGCTCCAGCTACTCAGGAGGCTGAGGCGGGAGGATTGCTTGAGCTTGGGAGATTGAGCTTGCAGTGAGTGATGATTGTGTCACTAAACTCCAGCCTGGGCAACAGAGGGAGACTCTGTCTCTTAAAAAAAAAAAATTAAAGAAAAAGAACCAAATGAAAAATACAGTATCCAAAGTCAAAACCTGGGTGGGGTCAACAGCAGAATGGAGAAGATAAAATACAGAACGAGTAAACTTTAAGATAAAATGATAGAAATTACCCATTTGAACAACAAAGAGAAAATAGTAGAAAACGTTGAACAGAGCCCCACAGCCTGTGCTGTAGCAGGTGTTGACCATCTGTGTTATCTGATGTTCCGGGGGAGAAAGGATAAAGCAGGGCTGAAAGAGTACCTCATGAAATAATGGCTGACTGAAAACTTCCCAGGCTCAGTTAAAGATGTAAATCTGCAAATGTCAGAAACTGAGTGAACCCTGAATAAGATAAATCCAAATAAATTCACACCAAGTCACATCAAACTAATGAACCCTGAAGACAATAGTTTTAAGACAAAGAGAGAAAGGCATCGTGTGTGTGTGTGTCTGTGTATGTGTGTGCACACATACGTGTGTGTGTGTGTGTGGTGGTTTCATTTACGAATGCCAGGTCTTTTTTTGGGTTTTGGGGAAGATGGTGTCTTGTGCTGTTGCCCTGGCTGGAGTGCAGTCCAGTGGCACAATCTCAACTCACTGTAGCCTTGACCGCCCGGAACCAAGCCATCCTCCCACCTCAGCCGCCCGAGTAGCTAGGACCACAGGCGTGCACCACCACACCGGCTAGTTTTGTTTATTTTTCTTGTAGAGATGAGGTCTTAGTTTTTTTTTTTTCCGAGACGGAGTCTCGCTCTGTTACCCAGGCTGGAGTGCTGTGGCCGGATCTCAGCTCACTGCAAGCTCCACCTCCAGGGTTTATGCCATTCTCCTGCCTCAGCCTCCCAAGTAGCTAAGACTACAGGCGCCGCCACCTCGCCCGGCTAGTTTTTTGTATTTTTTAGTAGAGACAGGGTTTCACTGGGTTAGCCAGGATGGTCTCGATCTCCTGACCTCATGATCCGCCCATCTCGGCCTCCCAAAGTGCTGAGATTACAGGTTTGAGCCACCGCGCCTGGCCTGAGATGAGGTCTTACTATTGTGCTGCCCAAGCTGGTCTGGAACTCCTGGGCTCAAGCGATTCTCCCACCTCGGCCTCCCAAAATGTTGGGATTACAGGCGTGAGCCACTTGTGCCTGGCCAAGAACGGCATCTTTACTATTAGGGGAAGAGTTGAATGACAATGGATTTCTCATCAGGAACTGTGGAGACCACAGGACACGGAGCGTTATTTTTCAATTGCTAAAAGAACTGTCAACCCAGAATCCATCACCAGCAAAAATATAGCAATGACAGGGAGCCAAGGTAGTATCAGAGGGAAGGAAGCTGCGACTGTCACCAGCACACCTCCCCTAAAGGAAGGGCTGAGGGAAGCTCCTCGACCAGAGAGGAAACAGTAAGAGAAAGTACCTCGTGGTAGCAGGAAGAGTTCCCAGCAACCAGAGTGAGGGTCGGCACAGTGGGCTGCGCTCTCCCTGAGCCGAGCGGGGCTGAGGGACGTGCTCCGTGGTGTGATGGAGGTGACGATGTGGTGGAGGTGACATCTGAGAACAGAGGGGAGGCTTCAGCGCTTGCCTTCATGGTGGAGCGCCTACCCCACCGCACTACGGTGAGCTGCGCCTGTGGATTGTGTGTCGCGATCCGCAGAGCAACACTGAAAATGCTGCACAGAGACTCAGACCCCCAGAGCGAAATCCAACAGAGGTCAGCCAGCCCACAGGAGGACAGGGAGGAGAACGCAGACAGAAAGAGCTTCACTCCTGATCAACCGGAGGAGCCCAGCTCGGTGGGCGAAGGGTTGGGCCAAGGAGGGCACGCATGCTGTGGAATGCTGCGTGGCAGTGAGAGGCCCAACCCGGCACACCCATAGCACCCCCAGTGGGTCCTCAGGGAACCCCAGAGGTGACGTCCTGCATGATCCTGTTCAGAGAGCACTCCAGGTGACAGCTGCAGATGTGGAGGCAAGCGTGTCTGAACGGGCAGCACCGGGAGCTGGGGAAGGTGGCCTCTGTCTTGACTGGGTGGGTGGCATGTGCTCATTGCAGTGCTGCTGGTGAGACATTACGCTAGGGGAGGCATCTTATGCACAGGAGCTCTGTTACTTGTTAAAACTGGATGTGTGTCCACAGTTACGTCAAGTTTGGTTTTAGAAGTGGAGGTGGTGGTACTGCCTACCCCACAGGGTGGTTGTGAGGTGGAGTAAACTCTAAAATGGTGGGCCCTGCTGCAGAGTCCTGGCGTGGGAGCCCTGTTGCCAGCATCTGCCTAGCGGTGGCTGTCATTACTTCTCCGTGTCTCTCTTCACCTGTTGCTCCCTGTATGCCTTGGTGTCCTCTCTCTCTGGGACTCCTGTTTGCTTTTCCAGTTGGGGTCACAGTGACCTTGGGCTGAGCAGAAGAGAGGGGCCCTTTGGGTATGGGGTCAGGATGTATCTTCAGAGCATCTGGTTCCCTCTCCTTCTGTCCCTCTTTCTTTTCCATCCTGGGCACACTTTGGCAGATGGTGGACTGGGGGGATCAGGAGAAACATCGGGGGCAGGCGTAGCAAGGGTGGGGCTGGTTCTGCCGTCAGGACAGAGGGGTGGAGGTGGACAGAGGGATGCAGGTGGACAGAGGGGTGGAGGTGGACAGAGGGGTGGAGGTGGACTTCTTTGTCTCAGGGGATTGGCCGTGGCCGTTCTGCGCTTCCCAAGATCCTGACCCTCCGTCACAGGGTTCCAGCCACTTCCGACCCAGACCTGGGCTTTGGTGGCAGTGGTTTGATTCTTGCTTGGCAAAACCTGTTACTCTGGAGGGTGTTCACACAGACACGGTGACCCACCAGCAGCTGTCCCGGATGATAATTCACTGCTTTGTTTTCTAGCTGATTGCTGAGGAAGGGGTGGACAGCCTGAACGTCAAGGAGCTGCAGGCGGCGTGTCGGGCACGGGGCATGCGGGCCCTGGGCGTCACGGAAGACCGCTTGAGGGGCCAGCTGAAGCAGGTGCGTGAATACTCGCCTTATGCCAGGCCAGCATCGGCTCGAGGGAAACGTCAGCCTTGAAAGGCCACTTGGAGGCTTTTCTCAAACTCTGGGCGGGCCTGGCGAGGCAACACTCTGGCCTCTCTGAGGAAGGCTAGGATGTTTGGGCTGTTTCTCGCCCTTCTGGTCTTATCACATTCACACCCCTGCATTCTCACTTTCCATTGCCTTTTGAATATTGCTTTGATTTTTTCTTGTTTGCTTTTAGTTTATCTGTAGTCAGATGAGGACTAGAGTTCACCTCTGAGATGTCGGACATTTCACATTTTGATTCTGAACTGGGGCCATGGAAGGTTTGGGTGGCATGGCATGGTCTGATGTCTGGAGCTGCCCCTCTCTTGGCCATGCCCTGAGCAGGTGCCTGGTTCCCAATGCTGTCAGATCGAGTGGCTTGTAGGTGCCCCTTCTCTTGGCCGTGCCCTGAGCAGGTGCCTGTTCCCAATGCCGTCAGATCAAGTGGCTTGTAGGTCAGGCAGTGGTGGCCCCGGCTACTCACTCTTACATGGAAAGGTTAAGGGGTGCAGGGCTCCAGCCAGTTTCCTCCCAGTGCCCTGGCACTGGCGTGCCCTTGTTGGTCATCATCCTCCTGCCGGGTTTTTCACACAACCTGCAAGTGTAGATGAAGGTGTATGAACACACTTCCCCTCTCGACACAGACAGTATTTATGGCGTGATCCTGTGACACCCCCTGCCTTCCACAGCTGCGTCTTCCGTCGGATTCCCCAGCAGAGCCAGCCTCTGTGTCTGGCATGGGTGCTAACCTCCCTAGCACTCTGCCCAGCCTTCTGGAGCTCCATGGGGACATGGGCCACACACACAGGGGCATCTGAGCAGGGGGTGGGGGCAGATGCCGTCCCTGCCCAGGCCCCTCAGCCCCCAGGGGAGTGTGGTGCATTGGGGGCCTGAGTGTCATGTGTTCACACTTTCCTTCTGTACCCACCTCTCAGCGTTGCCTTTCTTCTCTTAGGGTTTGTTCTCATGTTTTGCCCCATGTTCAGTTTGTCTCCAAACATTGTCACGGTCTTTCTTGCCCATTTGGAGATTGTCTTGGTGTCACTCAAGCAGCCAGTCCCAGAACCTGGCCTGTGCAGAGCCTGCAGGGGCCTGAGTGCTGACCGGCCTCCGTGGCACTGCCTCTGTGGGCCCATTCTATGTTGACCTGAGCTGGTTTTGTTTCTTTGTTTGAGACAGAGTCTTGCTCTGTCACACAGGCTGGAGTGCAGTGGTGCGATTTCAGCTCGATAAAACCTCTGCCTCCCTGGTTCAAGCAATTTTTGTGCCTCAGCCACCCAAGTAGCTGGGACTACAAGCATGCCCCACAATGCCTGGCTAATTTTTGTATTTTTAGTAGAGATGGGATTTCGCCATGTTGGCCACGCTGGTCTCTAACTTCTGACCTCAGGTAATCCGCCCACCTGGGCCTCCCAAAGTGCTGGGATTATAGGCGTGAACCACCGTTCCCAGCCCCTGGGGGGCTTTTTTTTGTTTTGTTTTGTTTTGTTTTTCTTGTTGAGATGGAGTCTCACTCTGTCGCCCAGGCTGGAGTGCAGTAGCCGGATCTCAGCTCACTGCAAGCTCCGCTACGCCATTCTCCTATCTCAGCCTCCCGAGTAGCTGAGACTACAGGCGCCCGCCACCTCGCCCATCTAGTTTTTTGTATTTTTTTAGTAGAGACGGGGTTTCACCGTGTTAGCCAGGATGGTCTCGATCTCCTGACCTCGTGATCCGCCCATCTTGGCCTCCCAAAGTGCTGGGATTACAGGCTTGAGCCACCGCGCCCGGCCCCCTGGGGTGTTTTTAAGTGAAGAGTTGGTGCCCTGTTCTGAGGCCCTTGGGGTCCTCACTGTGGGGGCTGCTGACCCCTGAGCCTGTCTGGTGTTTTGTTTACTAAGGCCGTCATCGGGTCACACAGCAGAGCAACAAACAGACCTTTTAGAACTTGAGACACCATCTTCTCTGAGGGCTCTTCTGGTGATGAGATGAGTTGACCTGCTGTGTTGGTGGTGGGGTTGAGGGGCTGCTCATCTGCTAAATGTGGCTTTGGTTGCAGTGGCTGGACCTGCACCTGCATCAGGAAATCCCCACATCGCTGCTCATCCTGTCCCGGGCCATGTACCTCCCGGACACCCTCTCTCCAGCCGACCAGCTCAAGTCCACACTGCAGACCCTCCCAGAGATTGTGGTACGTGCTGTCGGAGACCCCTTTCACCTCATCTCTTCATAGCTGGCCCTGCCCTTCTGGGGTGGCTCTTCTGTGGTCAGGGTAGGCGTGCAAGAGCACTCATTCCTCAACCATGGGCAAGGAGCCCCCCACCCACACAACCTCCCCTCTACCCCCTCGCTATTGCCCCCACCCAGCCACCTGTCCCCTTCCTTCCATCCCTCTTCACCGGCCCCTTGCCTGCCATCCCCCGTGGGGTCCTGACCTGGCCACATGTTGGCTGCTGTGGATCTGTGCTGCGGCCCGTGGAGCTGTGTCAGCAGGGCCTGTGTTCCTTCCCTGCATGTCAGGAGTCACCAGGCGAGCACAAAGGGTGGCCCAGAGGACTCCCAGCAGTTGCAGGCGGCACCTCGGCCGTGCCTTCTGTCCTGTGTGTGAAGCCCAGCTGGCGACAGGGGCAGAGGACACAGGGCAGAGGACAGAGGTTGGGGCAGCAGGGGCCTCTGGCGGCTTCTGGGGCTCACCCACAGGTGTACCCTCTTCTGAAGGCAAAGGAAGCGCAGGTGAAAGCAGCCGAGGTGGAGGGCGAGCAGGTGGACAACAAGGCCAAGCTGGAGGCCACGCTGCAAGAGGAGGCGGCCATCCAGCAGGAGCACCGCGAGAAGGAGCTGCAGAAGCGCTCGGAGGCGGCGGTAAGCGGTGGCCCTGCTCCGTGGGGCATGAGGCTGTCCTGACCCAGCCTCCCTAGAAACCCCACAAGCCCACAGTCTTGGCCTCCCGTGTGCTTGGCGCCCCACGTGCGTGGCCCTGTAGCTCTGTCCTGCACTTTTATTTCCCCCCGGAGTGGTCAGGGAGACAGGGTGCCTGGGTGTGGGGGCTGCAACTCTGACATTGGGACTCCCTGATGGCCACGGTGGTGCTCACGGGAGAGGTACCTTAGCCGTCTCAGAGGGGAAAGCTTAGCACACGGCAGTGCCCACTCTCTCCTCAGGGACTTGCTGTGAGGGGCGCTGGCAGAGGAGCCTCAGGCTCCCTCAGGCTCTGGGCTCCTCTTCAACGCGGGCCCTGTGGTCCTCTTGGGTCACATGCATGGTGTCCACCCACAGGCTCAGCCTCCTGCTCTGCAAGTGACAGGACAGCTTGGTGGAGTCGTGGGGAGACCAGAGATGGGTGAGGTACTCTAGGCTGTTCCAGAGAGGGCCCCAGGTGACCTGGCAGCTGCATGGAGCCTCCCTAGGGACCTCCTGTGGCAGGTGTGCTGCCCGCTGTCACCGGCAGGCCTGCTCCCAGTGTGGCCTCTGCCATCCATTCTGAGCATCGGGGATTGAGAAGGCTGCTTCTGTGTGACGGCGGGCGCCGGGCCGGTGTCCCCTTGCCTTTCAGAAGGATGTTGAGCCCGAACGTGTGGTAGCCGTTCCCCAAAGGCTAGGAGCTGAGCTGCAGCCAGAAGTGTCTGACACAGTCCTGCGGTCAGAGACCCTGAAGGACACTGCCCCCGTGCTGGAGGGCTTGAAGGTAATGAGGCAGGTTCTGGGGCACTGGAGGCTGAGGAGGGCGTGCCCTGGCTTTGTGGACAGTTGTGGGGCAGGGATAGGGACAGGTTAGCTGGGGCACCTATAGCCCTCAGTGAGAGGAGATGGTGCAAGGGGTTGAGGATGAGGCCAGTGGGCCCCTAGGAGGCTTGGTGGTTGGGAAGAGAGTGAGTCCGGCTGGGCTCCGCACTGTGCCTGGGTGCACGGCAGCTAAGGCTGCCAGGAACTTGGCACCCTGGCCCACAGTGTGGCAGGTAGAGATGCCGGTCGGCAGGTTTCAGGGCCCTTTGTCAGCTTGCCCAGACAATGGAGGGCAATGTGGCCCCTCAAGGTGAAGCCTTCTCCACAGGCCCAACCTGCTGTCACCTCCTGTGGGGTGATCTGGGCTTGCGGCATCTTCAGACTCCCCATGCCAGCCTGTGAGGTGCAGCCTCCAGGCACCTGTGCTGCCTACAAGGGATGCCTCCTGGTGCCTTCCATCTTAAACTCGCAGGCTGGAGGGCAGTGATGCCATCTCGGCTCACTGCAGCCTCTGCCTCCCAGGTTCAAGCGACTCTTCTGCCTCAGCCTCCCAAGTAACTGGGAGTACAGCCATACACCACCAGACCTGGCTAATGTTTGTATTTTTGGTAGAGATGGGATTTCACGGCCGGGCGTGGTGGCTCAAGCCTGTAATCCCAGCACTTTGGGAGGCCAAGACGGGTGGATCACGAGGTCAGGAGATCGAGACCATCCTGGCTAACATGGTGAAACCCCGTCTCTACTAAAAATACAAAAACTAGCCGGGCGAGGTGGCGGGCGCCTGTAGTCCCAGCTACTCCGGAGGCTGAGGCAGGAGAATGGCGTAAACCCGGGAGGCGGAGCTTGCAGTGAGCTGAGATCCGGCCACTGCACTCCAGTCCGGGTGACAGAGCGAGACTCCGCCTCAAAAAAAAAAAAGAGATGGGATTTCACCATGTTGGCCAGGCTGGTCTCAAACGCCTGACCTCAAGTGATCTTCCCGCTGCAGCCTCCCAAAGTCCTAAGATTACAGGGGTGAGCTACCATGCCTAGCCATAAAAAACATTTTGGGGCCAGGCGCAGTGGCTCACACCTGTAATCCCAACACTTTGGGAGGCCGAGGTGGGCGGATCATGGGGTCAGGAGATTGAGACCATCCTGGCTAACATGGTGAAACCCTGTCTCTACTAAAAATACAAAAAATCAGCCAGACATGGTGACATGCGCCCGTAGTCGCAGCTACTCAGGAGGCTGAGGCAGGAGAATGGCGTGAACCTGGGAGGCAGAGCTTGTAGTGAGCAGAGATTGCGCCTCTGCACTCCAGCCTGAGCGACAGAGTGAGACTCTGTCTCAAAAAAAAAAAAAATTAAACTTTTTAGCAAATCAAATAGAACTATTATGTAAAAAGAATCATGATTACATGGGATTTGTCCAAAAAATACAAATTGGCTTGAATTTTTTATTTTTATTTTTTGAAATGGGATCTCACTCTCTTGCCCAGTCTGGAGTGCAGAGACGTGACCTTGGCTCACTGAAGCCTTGACCTCCCAGGCTCAAGTGATTCTCCTACCTCAGCCTCCCGAGTAGCTGGGATTATAGGTGCCCACCACCACACCCGGCTAATTTTTGTATTTTTAGTAGAAATGGGGTTTCACCATGTTGGCCTGGCTGGTCTCGAACTGCTGGCCTCAGGCAATCCTCCCACCTCGGCCTCCTGAAGTGCTGAGGCTTGAGAGACTGCGCCTGGCCAAAATTTTTTTAAATGTAATTTCCATATTAACAGACTAAATTGGCCGGGCACGATGGCTCACGCCTGTAATCCCAGCACTTTGGGAGGTTGAGGCAGGTGGATCACGAGGTCAGGAGATCGAGACCATCCTGACTAACACGGTGAAACCCCATCTCTACTAAAAATATAAAAAATTAGCCGGGCGCGGTGGTGGGCACCTGTAGTCCCAGCTACTTGGGAGGCTGAGGCAGGAGAATGGCATGAACCCAGGAGGCGGAGCTTGCAGTGAGCCGAGATCACACCACTGCACTCCAGCCTGGGCAACAGAGCGAGACTCTGTCTCAAAAAAAAAAAAAAAAAAAAAACGACTAAATTAGAAAAGCTGGGAATGTTTTATCTCGGTAGCTGCAGAAAGAGCATATGGCAGAACCCAGTATCTGTTCCTGATTCGCAGATGTCCTGCACACGTGGGCAGCTTTCTCAGCCCAGTCAAAAGCATCTGCAGAAACACCTCTAGCTGCCATCACCCTCAGTGGTGAGACGCTGATGAGGGTGTCTGTCCTCAGTTCAGCATCAGCTGGTGTCTGAGCTCAGCATCAGCCTGGGGGTTTCAGTCAGGGCAGTTGGATACAGAAAACAAAACCATATAGATCAGAAAGGAAAAAGGAAAACTCTTTATTCACAAATGGTGTGAACATCAGTTGTGCTTCACTATGGTAATGAGTAGTCAGAGAAGGTTTGAACGGTATGGCACCCCCCGAAATGAACTACTTAGGGATAAATTTGGAAAAAGATATGCAAGTACTGTCCACGAAGTGCTGTAAAATGTTGCTGAGGGAAAGAAAAACCCAACAGAGGGGCTGGGTGCAGGGCCCACACCTGTGATACCAGCACTGTGGGAGGCCGAGGTGGGGGGATCATCTGAGCCCAGGAGTTTGAGACCAGCCTGGGCAACATAGTGAGACCCCGTCTTTACAAAACATTAAAAATTTGGCCATGGGGGGAGGGGGGAGGGATTGCATTGGGAGTTATACCTGATGTAAATGACGAATTGATGAGTGCTGACGAGTTGATGGGTGCAGCACACCAACATGGCACAAATATGCATATGTAACAAACCTGCACGTTATGCACATGTACCCTAGAACTTAAAGTATAATAAAAAAAAAAAAAAAAAAAAAGTTGGCCAGACATGTCAATGTGAGCCTGTAGTCCCAGCTCCTGGGGTGGCTGAGGCAGGAGACTGCTTGAGCTTGGGCGATCAAGGCTGCAGCAAGCCATGATTGCACCACTGCACTCCAGCCTGGGCAACAGAGACCCTGTCTCAAAAAACAACAAGAAACACACAACCACAGGAGCAAATCTCAAAATAAGTGAGGGAGAGAAGCCAGACAAAAAAAGAGCGTGCACTGGCTGATCCGTCTATTTAAGATGCTAGAAAACGCACCCAAGTCTGCCGTGGCAGGAGGTAGATCTGAGGTTGCCAGGGGTGGGCGGCGGCACCCAGTGGGGACATGAAGATGCATTTGGAGGTGACTCTTTGACTGTAGTGAAGGTTTCACAGTACACGTGTCAATTCGTAGGTGACACGCTTTAAACAAATGCGGTTCGGCATATGAGGGTAGACAGTGACTGCATGCATGCAGCCAGCATAGCACTGAGCCTGGACCCTGCTGGTCTCTTGTTACCAATGAGTGTCCAGTGAGACTCTTGCCCTGGGCTGCCCATATAATATGAACAGAGCAGCCGGTCACTTGGGAACAGGCCAGTTCTTTCCCTTGGCTCAGGCTTTATTATTTGACCATTTTTCTCTCAGGAGGAACAGATCACTAAGGAGGAAATTGACATCCTCAGCGATGCCTGCTCTAAGCTGCAGGAGCAGAAGAAGTCACTCACCAAGGAGAAGGAGGAGCTGGAGCTGCTGAAGGAGGACGTGCAGGACTACAGCGAGGTGGGTGGGATTTGCTCCCTGGACTCTGAGACTGCAAGGAGAGTAAAATCGCTGTACTGGTCGCAAAAGTATTACATAATACTTCCGTCAGATACTTGATAAGCTGGCCAAAGAGTATTTGGAGAGGAAAGCAAATTATAAATAAACCTTATACAGGAACTTTTCCATAGCCATTCTGGCTGGACCAATCTTCTAGAATGTGGCTGTGTGCCATTCTGGCCACAGATGCATGTGCACCTTTTTTTTTGAGAGAGAAGGTCTTGCTCTGTTGCTCAGGCTGGAGTGCAGTGGCACAATTTCAGCTCACTGCAACCTCCACCGCCTGGGTTCAAGCAGTCTTGTGCCTCAGCCTCCCAAGTAGGTGAGACGACAAGCATGTGCCACCACGCCCAGCTCAATTTTTTGTATTTTTAGTAGAGACAGGGTTTCACCATGTTGACCAGGCTCATCTCGAATTCCTGGCCTCAAGTGATCCACCTGCATCGCCCTCCCAAAGTGCTGGGATTACAGGTGTGAGCCGCCGTGCCTGGCCACATCTTTTAGTTTCTAAACATGGGAAGGTGTCTCATGAAGAGTTTGGTCACTTGATGATGAGATCTTATTCATGATTACGTAAAAGTGGCTTTTCTTTTCTTCCATGGTGATTTTTTTCTTTTTTTTTTTTTTTTGTAAATATTACTTCCTAATAACGATTTTTCTTTCTTTCTTTCTTTTTTTGAGACAGAGTCTCGCTCTGTCGCCCAGGCTGGAGTGCAGTGGCCGGATCTCAGCTCACTGCAAGCTCCGCCTCCCGGGTTTACGCCATTCTCCTGCCTCAGTCTCCCGAGTAGCTGAGACTACAGGCGCCCACCACCTCGCCCGGCTAGTTTTTTTGTATTTTTTAGTAGAGATGGGGTTTCACCGGGTTAGCCAGGATGGTCTCGATCTCCTGACCTCGTGATCCGCCTGTCTCAGCCTCCCAAAGTGCTGGGATTACAGGCTTGAGCCACCACGCCCGGCCTTCTTCTTTTTTTTTTTTTTTTTTTTGAAACGAAGTCTAGCTCCGTTGCCCAGGCTGGAGTGCAGTGGGGTGATCTCGGTTCACTGCAACCTCCACCTCCTGGGTTCCAGTTATTCTTCTGCCTCAGCCTCCTGAGTAGCTGGGACTACCGGCACCCACCACCACGCCTAGCTAATTTTTTGTATTTTTAGTAGAGACGGGGTTTCACCCTGTTGACAAGGCTGATCTCAAACTGCTGACCTTGTGATCCGCCCGCCTCGGCCTCCCAAAGTGCTAGGATTACAGGCATGAGCCACCGCGCCCGGCCCTTGCTTTTTTTTCTTTGGAGACGGAGTCTCACTCTGTCGCCCAGGCTGGAGTACGGTGGCAAGATCTTGGCTCACTGCAAGCTCTGCCTCCCGGGTTCACACCGTTCTCCTGCCTCAGCCTCCCAAGTAGCTGGGACTACAGGTGCTCGCCAACATGCCCGGCTAATTTTTTTGTATTTTTAGTAGAGACGGGGTTTCACTGTGTTAGCCAGGATGGTCTCGATCTCCTGACCTCGTGATCCACCCACCTCAGCCTCCCAAAGTGCTGGGATTACAGGCGTGAGCCACCACGACTGGCCCCTAATACGACTTTTTTAAAACTGTTTTCATAGCTCTGTTGGTAGTGATGACTGATTTTTCAATTGGCAAAAATAATTTGCCATTTCTGGATTTATGACAGCCTCATGCCTTGTGGGTTCTCCACTGGATGTGAGGTGCTTATCACCAGCTCAGCTTGTTCCTTCCCTCCCCTCTCCTCGCCTCCCCATGATGTTTATTCGTGGGGAAAAAACAACTTCGAATTTAAAAAGACACTTAAAGCTAGGCACTGGTGGCTCAGGCCTGTAATCACCACTTTGGGAGATCAAGGCAGGAGGATCACTTTTGCT
This sequence comes from Piliocolobus tephrosceles, assembly GCF_002776525.5. Taxonomy (NCBI): domain Eukaryota; kingdom Metazoa; phylum Chordata; class Mammalia; order Primates; family Cercopithecidae; genus Piliocolobus; species Piliocolobus tephrosceles. Next base: position 182,885,541 of record NC_045436.1, read on the forward strand.
CAGCAGTTTGAGACCATCCTGGGCAACATGGTGAAACCCCATTTCTGCAAAAAATACAAAAATTAGCCAGGCATGATGGCGTGTGCCTGTACTTCCAGCTACTCCGGAGTCTGAGGCAGGAGGATTGCTTGGGAGTGGGAGGCTGGGAGTTGGAGGCTGCAGTGAGCTGAGATCATGCCACTTCACTCCAGCCTGGGCGACAGAGCAAGACCCTATCTCAAAAAAAAAGATACTTAATTTCCTTGATTAATTCATTCACTTAATTTTTCTTTAACAAATGTGAAGGAAATTGAGATTCAGAATAGATTCTGTATCTTTTGCTAAAATGGCAGTGTACAAAAATAAGAAATTTGTATGATAGAAATACAGTTTGTAACTTTCTCTGGTTTGAATTAATGGATTTAATTACCTTTACAAATTAATTTATTAGCTTTTTCTTTTCTTTTTTTTTTTTTTGAGATAGGGTCTTACTCTGTCACCCAAGCTGGAGTGCAGTGGTGTGATCTTGGCTCACTGCAGCCTCAACTTCCCGGGCTCAAGCGATCCTCCTGTCTCAGACTCCCGGGTAGCTGGGACTACAGGTGTGTACCACCACACCTGGCTAATTTTTTGTTTGAATTTTAGTAGAGATAAGGTCTCGCTATGTTGCCTGGGCTGGTTGCGAACTCCTGTCCTCAAGCCTTGGCCTCCCAAAGTGCTGGGATTACAGGCATGAGCCACTGTGCCCAACCAGATTCCTTTTTCTTTTTTCTTTTTCTTTTTTTTTTTTTTTTTGAGACAGAGTCTCGCTCTGTTGCCCAGGCTGGAGTGCGTTGGCATGGTCTTAGCTCACTGCAGCCTCTGCCTCCTGGGTTCAAGCGATTCTCCTGCCTCAGCCTCCCGAGTAAGTGGGATTACAGACGCCCGCCACCATGCCCAGCTAATTTTTGTATTTTTCGTAGAGACGGGGTTTCACCACACTGGCCAGGCTGGTCTCGAACTCCTGACCTCAGGTGATCTGCCCGCCTTGGCCTCCCAAAGTACCAGGATTACAGGCGTGAGCCACTGCACCCGGCCCCCTTTTTCTTTTAAGACAAACTTTTTACAACTAAAATAATTTTATTAGGACTTGCAGGAGATCAAGAAGGAGCTTTCAAAGACTGGTGAAGAAAAATACGTGGAAGAATCTAAAGCCAGCAAGAGACTGACAAAAAGGGTGCAGCAGATGATCGGGCAGATCGACGGCTTGATCTCGCAGCTGGAGATGGACCAGCAAGCTGGCAAGCTGGCCTCGGCCAGCGCCATGCCCACGGGGTGAGTGGGGTGGCAGGCATGGGAGAGGGATGGGAGACTTACACAGGAAGCCTGGTCCCTTTGCTGGATCCAAGCTGGGCCCTTCTGGCTCCAAAGGGCACATCTTGGCCTCTGCCTAGCTGCCTCTCCTCCTTTGACCCAGCAGTACCAGCCAGGGACCCACTGGCATCTCAGTCTCTGCCTCTCTGAGAGCAGTTCCTCCCTTCCTGGCCCCTCTTCCTCTTCCCACAGCCCTCTCCCCTCCTGTTCCAGCCTCCGCCTCTCTTGGCTTCTGTTTCCTCGAATTACCAGGCTCTCTCTTGCCTCTCCCTCTTCCTGACCCCACCCACACTCACTAATGACACCAACTCGGGCAGTCGCCCTTCTCTTTGCCCAACACGTCCCAGATTGCTGCAGCAGTGGCTGAGGGAGCTGCCGTTGTGTGAGTCCCTTCTGGGCGAATGAAACAGCTGTTGGGCGACAGCTGGTGCCCTGCAGGCTCCAAATCTCCACCCCCACCCCCACAGCATTGTAGGCGGGCTGCCTGTGGCACCCTGCTCATGTTCTTGTCCCTGCTCTTGGAGGCCCTCATCTGCCTAGGGCACCACAGCCTCCATGATCATGAAAGTATTGCCAAGTGGCCACAGGCCTGAGGACCACTGCCCAGCAGCCATGGCCCCGGAGGGGTGGCCACTGAGGGGCAGACATGCCTGTGGAAACCCTGGACCCGGTAGTGTTTCTGTGTTTGTGTCCACGCTGGCTCTGGGAGCTCTTGGCAGTGTGTTCAGGATGGGATCATACCTTGGGGGTTTCCTGGCTCACGTGGAGCTGCCTGTGTCAGTGCTGACCACTTGCAGCCACAGGTGTGGGCAGTGAGGCCCCGTGTAGCAGGACACCTGCCCGTGGCCACATGCAGGCTATGCTCCCACAGGGAGAACGTCATCAGTGTCGCCGAGCTCATCAGTGCCATGAAGCAAGTCAAGCACATTCCTGAAAGCAAGCTCACCAGCCTGGCTGCAGCACTGGATGAAAACAAGGACGGCAAGGTCAACATCGACGACCTCGTCAAGGTGGGCCTCACCGCGGACCGTGCGGGCCAGCTGCCACCTGCTCTGGGGTGGGTAGGGCAGGGGGACTGTTCATTGCATGCCCGGCACCCTCCTGGGCAGCTACCCCTTCCTGTTGGGTTTGAGTCTGTCGCTGCGACTGCTCCTTTAAGCCGCTGCTCTCATTGGAAACATCAGACGTGAGAAATTACTGAAGTTACAAACTCAAGTGTTGAGACAACAAACGTGCCGAGTGACCACAACGCGCCTCCCTGGACCCCGCCCCCAGCTGGTGGCACAGTGGGGGCCGGGGGGCGGCAAACACCTCTCAGGGGCCCCTGAAGGTGAGAGGCGACTGCACAGGGAAGCAAGTGGCGGCTTACAGCCGCCAGGGTCCTCCAAGGCTGAGAGGCATCTGCACAGGGAGCTGGGGGGCGGCTCACACCTGCTGGGGTCCCACGATCCTGAGAGGCATCTGCATAGGGGAGCCAAGGACCTCTGAGGCTGAGAGGTGTCTGCGTAGGGAAGTTGGGGACCCCCGAGGCTGAGAGGCGTCTGCATTCGGGAGCCGGGGGACAGCTCACACCTGCCAGGGGCCGCCGAGGCTGAGAGGTGACTGCTGGGCTGAGCTCCTAAGTGCAGCCACTCAGGTTCCAGGGTAGCCCGGGAGACCCTGGCCCGGGATCCAGTCTCTGGAGGGAAGGCAGGGCTGTAGCCTGAGTGCGGACACCAGTTTTCCCAATCACTGACATCTCTGAGGGGAAGCTGGCTCGTGGCTCCCGGTGCATGTGTCATGTTAGTGATTTTCCAGACGTCTATCACAAGCGTTGGCTGGTTCAGGTTAGTGATTTTCTAAACGTCTATCAGGAACATTGGCTGGTTCCTTGCAGTTCAGTTTGGAAGCAAGGATCAGATATCTACTGCATAGCTGCCCTTCCCTTCCCTGCTACTCTGGGTGGCAGAATGGGGACAAGGTCCCTGCATGTCACCACACTCTGCCCTGAGAAGCCATGGCCCAGGTTCCCGAGCAGAGCAGGAACTTAACCCTGGCAGCCCCATTGTGCTGTCTGCCACCCGCCAAGGCAGCCCCCTGGCTCCTTTGTCCTCCCACTCTCTGAGCCCCTTCCCCAGGGCCTGTGGCCCCCCTTGGGGGGAACTGGTGCTCTGAGGACCCCGGGGCCCGCAGGCAGCGGTTGCATGCATGCTGCTGCCACCCGCCCCGCCTCACTGTGCTGTAGGGTGCAGCCACTTGAGCCTCTCCCTTTCCTATGTGTGTAGGTGATTGAGCTGGTGGACAAAGAAGATGTTCACATCTCCACCAGCCAGGTGGCTGAGATTGTAGCAACACTGGAAAAAGAGGAGAAGGTGGAGGAGAAGGAGAAGGCCAAAGAGAAGGCAGAGAAGGAGGTCGCAGAGGTGAAGAGCTAGAGCCACCGGCCTGGGCACGTGTCCTTCTGCTGTGCCGCCACCCTGGCGATGGCTTTGTGGTGATTCTTAGTGGCTCATTTAATATTTTGGCTGGAATAAATCAGAGACTTCCATAATCAAGTAAATTTTAATTTTCATCATTCCACGGAGATTTAATCTGTCTGGAATCCTGGAATCCGTCCACAGAACCGTGTCTGGAGCCACACTGTGGTGTGGCTGCCACGGCCTCCTGACTCCAGAGACGGTCGGGCCAGGCCAAGGCAGGAAGGTGCCCCCCTGCGTGTGGCCTCATGTCTCAGCGTCTGACTGTGCTACCCTGTCCCCAGGGAGGGGAATAAGGACCACGTGGACTCTGCCCATAGGGAGCTGGCTGCTGTGCCCACCCTCAGAGGCATCAGGGGACACAGCCTGGCCTCCTCAGGGCTGAAGATGCCTCCATTCACCTGTGGACCTTGATTTCTGGATTTCAGCGTCAGTAGACCTGTCTTCCTGCACGCTTTCAGTTGGATCTGGGTTACTGTGGAGACAGAGGTGTCTGCCATCTCCATGGCCTCTGGAGAGTGACATCTCCTGCTGGGAGTGCCGGTTCTCACATGCGGTTTCCCTTGTGTATCGGAGCCCTTTCTTGACTTTCTATTTTCCCCAATTCTTTAAGCAGTTGATTGGCATAGAATTTTCCCACACCGGTCTGCCTGCCCCAAGAGCCGTCTCTGCCCCAAGAGGCGCGACTGACACAGCCCTGGCCATGGGGCTCCCTTGGGTGGTGCTTGGGGTGTGCGCCACGGGGGCTGCAGTGGGTTCGCTGTGTCAGGGATGAGCCTGGCTCAGGGGTTGGCGGGGCTCTGAAGCGCATTTGGGGTTCTTTGTAACTTCTGATGTGAGGTTTGAGTCTGGTGCACCCACAGCTGCGTGCTCTTCTCACCCCTCACGGTGTTGCAGGCTCAGTTCCCTGGGCTCCTTTAATAAGCAGGCTGGTCAGTGAGGCACAAGGATGCGGCACAGGGCATCCCCTGAGGCTTCACGGGCAAAACTCTTAGTGCTTAGGGTTTGCCCTGTGCCCTCTGGGTGGGGCGGCCTCTCAGCACTCGGCAGCATGGTCGGGCTGGCCAGGGCATGGGCAGACTCTCCTGTGGCCACCTCCACCCTCCTGCCCAGCCGGCTGTGTCACACTCATCTTTTTAACGTCAGGTTGGTTCCTGGCAAAAATGTCCCTCCGGGTGCCTCCAAGCCTGGGATTTGGAAGACAGGAACGGCACAGGCAGCAGGAAAGCAGCTGCGCTCAGATGATGCCTTCTCCGTTACTTGAAGCTTCTTTTTGTTCGGCCATCAAAGAAACTTGACAAAATAGGAACAGGAGATACTTCTCAATTGTAAAACTTGGTTCAGGGACAGTTGGCTTCCCAAAGCTTTCAGATTTCAATTATTTGAGAAAGAAGTTTGTTTCAGATCCTTGATTAATATTTATGAACTCGCTCACCCTGTGTAGGTAGCCTCGTGTTGGTCTGTCCAAGTGTGCTTGCCTTTGAGAAGAAGCCTTGCAGTTGGGAGGGGTGTGCAGACGCCCCTCCTGGGAGCTGCATCCTGGGCCCGGTCAGCTGCCCCGGCTCTCGCCCTCATCCTCACTGCCTCGGCTGAGCCCTGTTGATGTGAACAGCCACTGCCACAGGCAGCCCCTCCCACTGTCCCCTCTGCCCTGGACTCCGCATGGCCTCAGGAAGCCGGCTTGCCCTCCGGGTGCTGCAGGGGCTTGGCAGGTGGGGAAGGCTCTGGTGGGTGCCTTTGGTGGCTTCCGAGACATCAGCCGTGCTCTGATGCAGGCTTGCTCCCTCATCATCCTCTCTCATCGTTCTGTGTGCATTTTTCTCTATGTCCTGACCTTTCTTCTTGCACCTCAAAGTGGTGTCCAGGTGCAAATGTAAGCAGTGGTGGATCCAGAAATAAGAGCTTTGTGTAATAAGGTTCTTAAAACAGTCCTTTCTTACACCTGCCCAGTGCCAGACCGTCAGTCTTGGCCTTTTTCAGGAGCTGGGATATCTGTGCCTGGTGAAAATAGAACTGGAATTCCTGACCTGGGAATTCAGTATTTCCTCCTCACTCCAGCTAAACACTCACTTCTTTTTTTTTTTTTTTTTATTGAGACGTAGTCTTGCTCTGTCACCCAGGCTGGAGTGCAGTGGTGTGATCTTGGCTCACTGCAACCTCCACCTCCTGGGTTCAAGCAATTCTCCTGCCTTGGCCTCCTGAGTAGCTGGGATTACAGGTACCCGCCACCACGCCTGGCTTTTTTTTTTTTTGTATTTTTAGTAGAGACGGGGTTTCACCATGTTAGCCAGGATGGTCTCCATCTCCTGACCTCGTGATCCACTCATCTTGGCCTCCAAAGTACTGGGATTACAGGTGTGTTTTTATTAGAGATGGAGTTTCATCATGTTGGTCAGGCTGGTCTCGAACTCCTGACCTCAGGTGAGCCACCCGTCTCAGCCTCCCAAAGTGCTAGGATTACAGGTGTGAGCCACCGCGCCCAGCCTAAACTCTCAGTTCTAGCGTAGGGATTCAGGTATTGGGCATACAGCTTCCAGACTCCTTTTGGAATGCCACAATCCAGACTTTTTTTTTTTTTTTTTTTACTGAAGGACAACCTGCAGTGGCTCCCAGTGGGTCCCGGTGCTGGCAGGAGTGTGCTGGCGAGCCGGCTTTGTCTGTGTGTGTCCTTCAGGGGCCCTAGGGCTGACCACCGGGGAGCCCGTCCTGGGCCGTGTTAAGCACCTTTTGTAGAACTCGTATTTTTATTAAAACATCAAATCTGTTCCTGTAACAGTGCAGAGTAATAATATTTCTGAACCATTGGGCACACAGGAGCTCGTGGAAGCCGGCAGTGCTGTCCACGTGGCTGTAGGGGCTGGGCCTTGGGGTGCGCGTGGCTGCGAGGCCAGTTCCAGAAGGAGCCTCACCATCCCTGGGCTTTTGAGTGCTGGGCCGCCCTCCATGGGTTTAGCCTTTGGCCTCACGCTTCCTGCTCTGCAGGATGGGTCTGCAGGGTCAGGAGGCCCACGTTCCCAGGCCCTGTGACAGCGTGAGCTGCTCATGGAACAGTGTGGGATGTTCTCCAGGCCAGTGGCCCTGTCACCTGGTCATGCTCTCCCTGCTCTGGGGACCTCAGTGACTTCTTGGGAGTGACTAACTGGGGTTAGGGGCTGGGACCCTGGCCGAGGTGTCACCCAGGAGGGCCAGCTCTTCCGAAAGACTCCTCAGGCAGCTGAGGGGAAAGGGTGCCGAGTACTGCCCTCAGGAGTCTGGACGAGGCAGGGCCTTCAGCCTGCAGTCTAGCCCACAGGCGGGGCCCAGACACCCTGAGGGACGTGTGATGGCCTGGGGGCGTGGAGGGCAGTCCCCAGTCCGGACCTCTGGGTGCCTACCTGCCTCAGCGTGGCCCGGCTGCAGGAGTGCGTGGATGGTTCCAGTGCCAGGACAGCAGTGTGGCATCTTGGCTTCCAACCCTTCTCCGTAGACAGAAGCCATCCCTGAGGTGGCTGCCCACACTGGGACCAGGCCCTGTGGGTGCCTCACGGGCTTCTCTGTGGCCCTGGCTACTGGTTTGTTCACACTGAGGGTCCTCCCTCGGGGCCTCCCTTGACCCTTAGGCCCTTGTTGATCAGAGGAAATGATGGACCCACAGCTGGGCTGGGAGGTGCCCATTTATGGGGACAGCAACCCCAAGAGCTGTGAACAGACCTGGTGCCCTTGGTGACCCCAGGAGCCACGAGTTGTGTCCTGGAAGCCGGGCCTCCCATGAGACACGTCCCCCTCAGAAAGCCATCAGCAGACGGCAAGGGCGGGCACCCTGCCAGCCTAGAGGGTGCCCTGATGGTGGAGGTTCAGCTGTGCTGACAGCTGGGGTCGCTCATGGGCTCACCTTCTTATGGGACAGGGAAGGCAGCTGGGGAGCCCCTGGTGGGGCAGCTTCGAGGACTATGCCCTGCCATCTGGGTTCTCTAAGGAAGCGCTCTGAGGAGGAGGAGACTGGCCCACCAGCACCTTCATGGGCCACTGTTCTCCCGGTGGCCCAGCCCTTTGGTCCCCAGCACCCATTCAGGGTCCCACTGTGCCCACCAGAGGTCCACCAGGGCCCTGACTGGAGAAGGGCCTTAAGTTGTGGCAGGGACACAGCCGGCGCTAGGTGGCGCCCCCGGCCTGCGCTCCAAGCCCCATGCTCTGCTGGCCTTGGTGTGGCTGCTGTCACTGCCTGCCTGTTGGCCCGGTCGCCCCACTACCCTGCAGGCCTCAGCCTGTGACCTTCAGGCCCACGAAGGTCTCCCCATCCTGCCACCGTCACCAGGCGTCCCACAGTCAGGCCTGCCTCCGGGCCCAGCATGGGGTTTCTGGGCAGGTGTGGGCCTTAGGGAAAGCCCCTTGTGAGGTCACTGTGCTGCCTCCACCAGGCCTGCGCCCACATGTGCTTCCCTGAATGGGGTTGAGTTAAACCTTTGCCTGCCCAGGAAACGGGGGTCAGGAACACCCCCTGACCTGAAAGGTGAGTTTGGAGCCAGAGTATAGAGTGAAAGTTCATGCAGCCCACGGCTGGGAAACCCTGCTCTCAAGCCAGCAGAGGGGAGGAGAGACGAGGAGGATGGCAGAAGGGACAAGAGCAGCGGGGAGGACAGCAGAGAAGAGGGAGGATGGCAGAGAGGACAGAAGGAGGTGGGGAGAACAGAGGGGATGGGGGAGGAGAGCAGAGGGAGAACGGCAGAGATGGGGAAAGCAGAGGGGAGGACAACAGAGAGGGTGGTGGGGAGTCACGAGATGGCACCCCTCCTCCAGGAAACCTTCCCAGACTTGCTCTCACCAGGTTGTCCTCCCACCCTGCTAGGGCTATGAACTTGGGCAAGGGCCCAGTTCCATCTCTGGGTTCTCAGCACCCCCATCAGCCCCTCATCTGCCCAAAGGTGCTGTGTCACTGTGGGGGGCCCTGATGGAGCCCAAGGCAGTGAGGGCACTGGTTGCCCGGCCTGGGAGGGCAGAGGCTGACCCAGAGAGTGGCCACCTGTGGAGCCCCCCAGGGCCCCAAGAGGGTTTTGCTTACTTTTGGCTCCATGGGGGGGATGCCCTGAAAGCTCCCCAGTTGACTGGGAAGGCGGATGCCAGGGGTGGGGTGATGAGGGAAGGTCTGCCTCCCAGCTGGTGGGACAGGACCCTCCCCACCACCACCACCTCAGGAACCCACGAGCTGGGAGCAGCCAGGGCAGTGCACCCCCAAGCACCCTGCTCCCTCCCACCAGGGCCCTCCCGTAAACTCTCCTTGCCCTTGGGGCTCCCAGACCACCAGGGAGACCTTCGGTGCTGCTGCCAGCATCCACCTGGGAGCACCTGGCGGCCAGTGACCCCTCCCTCCCCTATCCCAGAAGAACGGGAGGCAGAAACCTCAGAGCCAGGTTAGGAACCAGGTGTCTTTATTTTTTGCAAAGTTCGTCGCTGGGTTAACAAAATCGCACCTGCAGGTTTGGGTGACACCTCTGGCCACCATGCACTGGGTCTCAAGAAGAGACCACCCTGAACCATGGCCCTGCAGGCAAGCAAGGGACAGCCGTCCAGACTCAGTGCCCAGCAACAGTACAGAACCAACCGACTGCATTCACAGCTTCCCCCCAAGCTTTGAAAGGTAGCAGTCCAGGCTATAAAACTCTAGAAGCATTGCGTAAGAAGTGTTAAGTCTACAGCAAATACATCTTGTAAAAACTCAATAAATTATATATATAGATATATATAAACTTGTAACATCTAACAACATCTGAACCTGCACGCAGGGCCGGCCCCTCCCTGGAAACCATCTCCCGCCTGGGACACAGCAATTAGAAGAATTTGTATGAAAATACCAGCTTGCTTTGAAGTCCAAAAAATAAATCTCCTCAAGAAACATCATATAGAAATCTAATTCCCCTGAAAAAGAAGGACAAAGGAAATAAAATATCCTCACTCAATGGAATCACCTCCAACTATTAACGACCTTTTAGGCTTGGAGGGAATCCTCCAGCGCCGGTGCAGGCTGGACGTACATTCTTGGCTGTCCCTCTATAGGCAGGATAAACCTTCTCGGCTGTTAATAAGTTAAAAATTAAAACTCTCCGCCATGTGGCTGGCTAAATGCTAGAAGTGTTGGGGTGTGGGAACAAGGGTGCCGGGGGCCCATAAATAGCTTTACAAATATACAGGTCCAGTTTTAAAACAAAACTGCGGTGCCAGAAAAGGCCCTGCTCCTCTGCTTGCATGGGTGAGACCCCTGGGGCCTCCCTCCCCGCCCAGGGCCATGCGTGCCTCCTGTGCCCCCAGGGTCGCAGGCCTCCGTTGCACCAGTCTTTTCCTCTTCCATATACTTTATATATATGTATGTATATATACCATATACACAGCATCTATTTATAGAAATGTACACTAGTTTCTGGAATAAACCTTTTGGATAAAAGGTAGAGGCTCCCATCTTCAGGTACCCGTAATTTCAGTCTCTAAGGGGCAGGGTGGGAACTGGGAAAGCCTGGAGGTCGGGGGGCAGTGCCATTAACACCCCCAGGAACAAGGTGCTCGACACGTAGGGCTTCCCTGCAGGCTCAGCTTTGGGTGTGGGAGGGGTTGAGGCCCACCCTGTGATGTCCCGTGGTGCAAAGGTAGAGGCTGAGGCCATGTTGGGCCCAGCTCCCTGCCCCACAGGGGTCCCACCGGGTGGACCCACTTACATTCTGCACTGGGTCCCCCCAGAACAAAGGCCCCTTGGTGCTGCAGCACCAGTCAGGAGGCTGTTGCACAGCAGCAGGGACACCCAGGGTGTACCTCTGCACCTGGAGGCCACGAGATGCGCATGCATGCAGACACACACACAGATGTGCACGTGCGCGCGCGCGCGCACACACACACACACACACACACACATGCACACAGACTGAAGCTTTGTGTAGCTGTCTCTCCATCTGCACTGAGTCTCATGCCGGGCAGTGGCTGTGCACCAGCAGCAAGGTGGACTGCTAGGGACCCCTCACATTGTTGGGGACCAGTGGCCCTTCACGTCCGCGAGCCCCCACTGCTGGGTGGGGCTGGGGGCAGCAGGTCGTGGGCAAACACGGAGTCATCCCCTGAGGAGCTGGAGCTGGGGGTGTCCTGGCCGCCGGGGGAGTACTGCTCGAAGGGCGCTGACAGGTCCAGGTACTCCTGCTGGTGGGAGGCGGGGTGAGCGCTGTCCCACAAAGCCCCTCTTCGCACAGCCACCGCTCTGTGCCCCAGAGGGCCCGCCCCACACCTCAGCACTCTGGGAGGCAGGATGGCCGGGGGCAGGGGGGGCATGGGGTGGCACTAGGCCAGAGCCAGCACTCACGTCGGTGGACGTCACAGTGAGGACACGGTCCAGGTCCTCCACCAGCTGCTTGAAGGTGGGCCTCTGGGAGGGCGCAGCGTGCCAGCACTCCCGCATGATCATGTACCTGCGGGCAGGGTGCTCAGGTGTGAGCCCCACCACCTCCCACCTTATTCGGGAACAGCCTGAAGGGCTGCCCGTCCCTACCCCGCCCTGCCCTGGAGGGCCTCCCACCCGAGGACCCAGTGGAGGGCCAGGGATGGCGCTCACAGGTCGTGTGTGCAGTTGGCCGGCTTGTCCATTCGGTGGCCCTCCTTCAGTAGCTTGAAGAGCTCCTCCACAGGGATGCCGGGGTACGGAGAGCCCCCCAGCGTGAAGATCTCCCAGAGCAGGACCCCAAAGGACCAGCTGCAGGGGGAGGCGAGGTCAGGCTGTCCTGAGACTCCCAGGACAGACACCTGGGCGGGCACCAGGGGAACGGGCCAGGGCTGCGCTGCTGCCCCAGGGAGGGGTAGAGACCACGCCCAAGAGCCCCAGGGCACAGGCGTGGGGGCTGCCGCTGGGGTCCTGGCTCTGCCCAGTTCCCGCCTCCACCCCTGAAGCCAGGGGTCTGGAGGACACATACACGTCACTCTGGTGGGTGTAGACGCGGTCAAACAGGGCCTCAGGTGCCATCCACTTCACGGGCAGCCGGCCCTAGGAGGGGGTGGGAAGGCGGTGTTGGCGCCAGGTGTCCTGCTGGCGTGGCCCCCACCCCCACCCCAGGGCCGGGCTCACGTTGGTGGTCTTCTTGTAGTAGTCGAGGTTGTGCACGTCGCGGGCCAGCCCGAAGTCTGCGATCTTCATCACGTTGTCCTCGGTCACCAGCACGTTTCGAGCAGCCAGGTCCCGGTGGATGCACTGGGGAAGGGATGGGAGGCAGGGCTGAAGCCTCTCCACCTCTCCCTGCTGCTCCCAGCATGTCAGGGCAGTGCCCAGCCTGCTCCACCCACACCTGCCACCCTGCTCACCTTCTGGGAGGCGAGGTACTCCATGCCTCGGGCCACCTGGTAGGCACAGGACACCAGGTCCTTGAAGGTGAGCTGCTCCTCAGGCGGCTTGCAGGTGTCGAAGGAGTAGTCCAGGCCCGGGGGCCGCCGCGCCCGCAGAAACTCCCGCAGGTTGCCCTTGGCCGCGTACTCCACCAGCACGTACAGGGGCCCTGGGGGCACGGGCTCCTCAGAGGGGCTGCCAGACCCAGGAGGGCTGCCCACTGGCACCACCGCCGCTACCACCACACCTACCGCCCTGCGTGCAGGCGCCCAGCAGGTTGATGATGTTCTTGTGTTTCCCAATCATCTTCATCATCTCCATCTCAGACACCAGGTCTGACAGATCCTTGTCAGTGGCATCATCTGTGCAAGGAGGGAGGGCCTGTGTCAGGCGGCGGCACCCCCAGCCCAGCCCTGCACCCCTGGCCGCCCCCTCCTCACCTTTCAGCATCTTCACGGCTACGGTGACAGGCTTGGCGGCCCGGTCCTTGTCAATGCCGATAGCCTCCGCCATGACCACCTGGCCGAAGCAGCCCTCCCCAAGGGGCTTACCCAGGGTCAGCCTGGCAGTGGAGGCAGAGGGGCCATGAGCATGCAAGCTCATCCACTCTCAGCCCACCATGGTCCCCACTCCCACCTGGCCCAGCCCTTGACGCCCAGAGACACCACCTCCAGGAAGCCCTCCATGCTCCCCCTACAGCCTGCTCATAAGGATGAAGAGTGTCACCTACTGCCTCCCGCCCTTGCTGCCCCTCCAAACACGGCACCTTGAGAGGGGCAGTCCCTGTCATGCACCCCTCCCAGGAGCATCTCCACAGAGCCCCAGCTACACCCAACATCCACCACATCCCTGATGGCCCCTAAACGCAGCCGGGCCCCTGCCTGGTGGCTGTTTCACCCCCACCACCGAGCCCCCTACAGCCCACGCCAGCCCTCAGCACCACTGACCGGGCCCGAGACAGCTCCCATTTGGGGTCAGCAGGCAGCTCAAGCTCGGAGACGTTGGCCAGCGTGGGACCCTCCCCTGAGGACAGCCTTGCAATGCGCACCAGCGGTGTGTTGGAGCTCATGGACGCGTTGGACTCCAGGGACACCTGCTTGGGTCAGCAGGGGCAGGTTGGCGCCGTGTGGGCGATGGGGCGTGGAGGTACAGCTGGGGGTCAGTGCTGGGCCGGAAGCGGGGGCATTCTGACTTCCACCAGCATTGAATGAAGATTTTTAGAATGTTTTGTGTCCCAAAGTACCCTGGGCTCTACATGGTGACCAGAGACAAGGAGAGGTGAGCCCGCCTGGCTGCAGAGAGGACTCGCACAGCCAAGGACCAGCGTGGGCCGAGGGGGAGTCCGGGAGGCCCGGCGGGCAGGCAGCTCAGAACCTGGTATCTACTTTCTGTTACCTGTCGCTTGAGTGGGAAGCGGGAGATCTTGTGCACGGTGGGGGAGCCCAGGCCTTTCTTGGGGGTGCTGCGCAGGCGGCAGAGCGTCACAGCCGCCACCACCAGGATGAACAGGAAGAAGCCCACCCCGTAGCTGAGGATGCCTGCGTACACACTGCCCGCCTCGTCAGCCTCCACCAGCTCCTCCTCGGCTGCAAAGACACGGGCATTGAGGCCTGGCCTGGCCCCCACCCCGGCCCCCATGGCTGCCCCTGGCTCAGAGCTGCAGGCACCACTGGAGGCGGGAGGGGGCTCAGAACCTCAGCACCCGCCTTGTCTGGAGGGTCTTGCGGTCAGTAACTCGGGTGAGTCTGGAAGGCCAGACCCTGGAGAGGAGGAGCCCAGCAGAGCCAGCCAGTCCCACACCGCCACCAGGCGCCCAGGAGACACCAGAGCCGCAGGAGGGGCCTTTGGGGACCCAGACAGGAAGGGGGCTCGAGGAGGCTGATGGGGCCCCTCTGGGACCAGGACCGGGCCAGGCCAACTTTGTGCCCACAAGGGGCACAGGGCCAGGTGTGAGGGCTCGAGGAGTGGGGCGGCCATAAGCTACAGGATTCCCGTCCGTCCTGGCGGCTTTGGCATGTCCCGAGCCAGCGTCCCCGAGACAGTGCGGAGCAGCAGCAGCAGAAGCCGGTACCTGGCAGCACCACCAGCCACGCAGAGTGATGGGAAAACCCAATAGAATTGCCCGCCAGGCAGGTGTACTCCCCGGCGTCCTCAAAGGTGACGTTGTGCAAGGACAGAACCTCTAGCTCCTTATCGGTGGTATTAGCGCCCGCCGTCTACAAAGAGAGAGCAGAGCGATAGGCGAGCGCCAGCACCGCCCTGCGGGCACCGCACAGAGTCCACACGGCAGGATCCAGCCGCTGCAAGGAAAACGCCGCCACCACCAACTCCTCAGCCACCGCCAACTTGGTCACCGCCACGCGGCCGAGGGCCCTCCGCCTGGTGCACCGGTACCGAGCCCGAAGCCAGGCCCCTCCACCGGCGAGTCCTCTGTCCCAGGTGAGCGGCAGGCGGGCAGGCAGCATGCGGGTTAGCGCAGAGCCGGGCGGGTGCAGGTGGAGGATGGACACACGGACACAGGCTGCGGAAGCGAGCAGGCAGCGGGCGGGGGCGGAGAGAGGCGGCAGGGGGCGCTCACAGACGGCACGGAGCCGGCCCGGTGGGCACCGGGCACCTCCTGTGCGGGCGCAGGCGTGCGGGAAGGGTCGGCGCAGACCACAGGGCTCGAAGCGGGCGGTCACCGTGGAGGCTGGAGCTGCCAGCCTTGCCGAGGCGGCCACGAGCGGAGCGCGAGCCGGGGGCGGGAGCGAGCAGGGCTGGGCGTGCGGGGCGTGCAGGGCGCGCGGCCAGGGCCTTGGAGCTGGAGCTCTTGTGCCGGCCGGCATGGGACAGAGTGGTTACCTGCTCGGGGCCCGTGAACGCTCAGCCAAAAGGCCTTCTCGGCCACGCCTATGAAATTGGTGGCTCGACAGAGGTACTCGCCCCCGTCCCGCTCCGACACATTGGCCAGGCGGAGGCGCACGTCGGCCTCCACACTCTCACTGATCCAGGACTGCGGGGACAAGAGACCCGGCTCAGGCACGCCCCAGAGGCAGCCCCGCCGGGCACGAGGCAGGATATGGGAGACCCCCAAGGTACAGATGGAAGCTGGGCTGCGTCAGCCCGGAAGGCTGCCTGGAGGAGGCGTGGAGGCACTTCATGGTGGCTGTGATTCCACAGGATGCACGTCTCTGCCTCCACCCCAACAACCCAGCCCAGACCCTCAGACAGCCCCTGGGCGCTGGCCTGCCCTCCCCCGGGCTCTTGCAGAACCTAGGCCCTGGACAGGGCCGGAGGTGGCCTCTGTCTGGGCAGGGTCTGGACTCCACCCTCGCCCTGGGCCTGCTCCCCGCCCCCATCAGACCGTCTTCTCTCTGAACAGATGTTTCTCTTTGGGCTTTGAATGTCGCAACCGTCCCAATTCAGTGGTCCCCACCCGGCAGCCGTGGGAACAAAGCTAAGGGCTCCGGGACGCAGGCAGACAGTAAGCTCGGGCCCCAACGCACACAGCTGACGACTGCCCATTGGCCAGGTCGGGGCTCGGCCGCTGCCTCTGAGGTTCAGAGGGGGCCTGGAGGGCTTGGCCACTGCCCTCCTGTCCTGGGGCACCACTGCTGCCCGAGCCACACCCACCCCCGAGAGGCCCCTGTGGGCAGCTCCATGTCAGGGATTCAGTGGCCGAGGTTGGCCCTCTGCAGACACAGAAACAAGTCCCACCGCAGCTGCCTGTGGTCCGAGGTGTGGGGTGGCTGAGACTCGGCCCCACCAGCACCCCCACAGCTTCTTCCCCCGAAGCTCCAACCCCTAGACCCCAATCCTCACGCAACCCCCAGCCATGGGGCACCCTTGGGGCCAGCCCAGGAGCCTGAGCCGCGGCACCCATGAGCACACGGTGGCCCACCTTGAGCACGGTGACGTAGGGTGTGCCATCGGGGCCCACCTTGCTGCCATTCACCTCCACGTGCTTGAGCCACTGGATGTGGGGCTGCGCGTCACTGTACACCTTGCAGTGAAACTCCACATCGCTGCCCAGCACCGCCGTCTGGTTGGCCGGCAGCCCCGCCTGCAGGATGGGCCGGTGCGGGGAGCGCTCTGTGGGGGCAGATGATGCTCAGGGGCCACCCCCCCCCTCGCCGTTGCCGCCACTGCCGCCCCAGAGCCCACGCCGGCCCAAGGCCCTCACCCAGCACGTCCAGCGTGTATGTCTGCCGGATGCTGCCAAACTTGTTCTCCACCACGCAGGTGTAGTTGCCGCGGTCCGAGGGCACCACACTTTCCATGACCAGGCTCCACTGCTGGTGCCGCAGCTGCAGCGGGGCACAAGTGAGTGGAGGCAGCGACCACCGCGCCTGCCAGGCCCAGAGCCACCCTGCCGCGCCCACCTTGATGCCTCCGATGCGGTGCTCGCCGCGGAACTCCTTGCCATTCTTCAGCCAGGAGATGGAGGGAGTGGGGTTGCCAGCAGCCGGGCAGCGGAAGCGGACGGTGTTGGCAGCCGGCACGGCCAGCAGCTTCTTGTCCATCCGCTCGGGCCGAGTCCAGTAAGGGGCCCCTGCTGGCCGAGGTGCACGTGAAGGCCATGACCCGAGTGGGAGCAGAGGCCCCTCTGAACAACCTCCTTCCCAAAGCTGCCCCTGCCCACCCCCAGTCTCAGTTTCCCCTCCTGTGTAGAAAGAGGGTGGGATGAGGCTCCCAGGAGCCTCCACACCATGTCCCCACCCCGGGGCTTTCTCAGAGCTGGGCCATGTTTCCCCTCCCCTTCCCTCCAAGATGCTCTGCCTGGACCTGTGAAGTCGCGGAGCACAGGGCATTGTCCAGGGGAGCCCACCCGCCCAGAGAGGTTTGCCAGGGGCCAGGCCCACCGACAGGGAGACTGAGGACCAAGGGGGCAGCCTGATGTAGTGGACAAGCCAGGACCTGGGAGCAGTTTGTCAGGAGAGAAGCCCAGTCGCCTGCAGAGCCAGGAGCCTTGGAGGCAGCTGTGCAGCATGCGCCCACGGGAATCAGAGACCCTACACCACCCTCTGCAGAGCTCCGAGTCTGACGGGCACCCAGGCCCTGCCTCCTCCCGTCTCGATGTCCGGGGGTCCCACCACCCCTTCCTCACAGCCCAACTGGTTTTTCTCCTTCCTCGGGGCTGGGACCGCCTTCCTGCCAGGACTCCCGGCAAGGCTGAGCTGGCATCCCCCAGGAGGGGAGCAGTCCTCCCCTCAGTGACCTCACTGCCAGCCCCTCCAGGGACACACCCATCGGGGCACTGAGGCCCAGCAAGAAGCAGTGTGGACACAGGCTGGAAAGAGGCACCCCAGGGTGCGAGCTCCCTCCCAGGCCTCCTGGAAACCCCCAGGGTGAGTTTCCCCAGCTCAGTTTATCTCATGGACTCAGCCTCCCCTCCTCACCTGCT
The DNA here is from genome assembly GCF_002776525.5 of Piliocolobus tephrosceles. NCBI lineage: Eukaryota > Metazoa > Chordata > Mammalia > Primates > Cercopithecidae > Piliocolobus > Piliocolobus tephrosceles. The sequence goes on from NC_045436.1 coordinate 182,903,038, forward strand.
CACCCCACGGGCCCAGGGACCCAGCCCACACACCATCACCATCAGTCCGCAAATCGTAACTGCCCCCCATGTCTGTGCCACGATGACCCTCCCCTGCACACACTCACCTCACAGTTCCTCCAAAACCAGAAGTCCCACCTCCCCGCTCTACAACTTGGCAAAGTCCACCTGCCAGTGTTCCAGGCCGGGACACCAGGCATCGTCTCCGACAGCTCTCCCACAGCTGCAGCCCACCCACCAGCCACCCTCCTGCCAGCCACCCTGCCCGCCACTGGTTGTGGTAGGTGTCCCGGGCTGGCCTACCACCTCACCCTGGGTCCATCCACCCCATGGCAGCCACCTGAGCGCCCTGCCCTGCTGCACTCATACCTACAGCATCCACCTCACCTATAGCCAAAACCAGAGCTCCACAGGCCAGCCCTGGCCTCCTCCTGCTCCTAGAACCCCCAGGGCCCTGTGCCTCAGTCTCCCCATCAGCAACACGGGTGTCCCCGTGCACCACAACCCTGCCACCAGGGAGCCAGTGTCAGGCATCTAGAGCCATGTCAGTGGCTCAGCCCCTCCTGCATCCTGAGGGGAATGGACCTTCGGGGTGACCCCAGGGAGGTTGTCCCGGGGCCTTAGGCCCTTAGCTGCCTGTGGAGGGCAGGGCTTGGCAGTGGCAGCAGGCCCTACCCTGGTTGGCCTGATCCTTGACCCTGCTCCCACCTGTGTCCACACCTGTGTCCTCAGCCTCATCCTCCCCGTCTTCGTCATCTCCCGAGGATGGAGCGTCTGCAAGGCAGAGACGGCCACGTCCAATGCTCAACCTGCCCCAGGAGGCCCCCAGGTGCCCCTCCAGGTGAGGAAGGGTCCCCCATTTAGGCAGCACTTCTTGGGGGTGCCCTCCTCTCCACCAATGACCAGAGAGACCCCCAGTCGCTCCTGACCCACGCAGGGACTCAGGGAGCCCGGCACTCGGCTCTTTTCTGTAGCTGGTGTGGCCCCAGAGCTCACCTGTCACCCGCACGCTGAAGTGGCAAAGTACGCGCTGTGTGAGTCGCTGCCGGCAGCTGTAGGCCCCAGAGTCCTCGTGGGAGGCATTCAGCACCTGCAGCCGCTGGGGCCCCACCAGGACACGCTCCGAGGGCACCAGCCCTGCGCCATCCTTGACCCAGACAGTGGGCCCCATGGGACCACCCCCGGGCGGGGGACAGCTCAGCTCCACAGCGTCCCCGCTGCCGAAGACCAACTGCTCCTGCTGGCTGGGCTCTGGGCCGGGGACTTCTGTGGGCAAGATGGGTGACCATGAGGCAGGCACCCCCAAACCCGGCACTGTTTACAGACACAGCAGTGGAGGCCTCAGCCACCCTGAGTGAGGAAGGCTCTGACCCGGATCCAGGGTCCCACCAGACCAGGGGCTGGAAACCGTGCCCCGAAAGGGCCAGAGGTCTCTATCTTCAGCTTTGCCAACCAGTCTCTGTCCCAAGGACTCTGGTCTGCCTTGGTGTGACAGCCACCTTCCCCACACAACCTGCAGCCAACCCCACAGCGGTGCCCCCACAACGCTTCATTTACGGATGCGAAGAATTCAAATCTCAAAGTGTCACAAAGTGTGACTCTTCGTTCTTTTGATTTGTTCAACTGCTTGAAAACATAAAATCCATGCTTGTCTCACAGGTGGCACCACAATGAGCAGGTGTTGGGGGCAAAGGGGACAGGCTGCCCTTTGCTGGCCTTCGGCTGAAATGGAGCTCAGAGGATACTGAGCTCGACAGAGGTACCACGACAGGGTTGGTCAGCCATCCCCCTCGTGGCACACATTCACCCCAGGAGGGGTCCGTCCCTCTCAGCAGCCCCCGCACCCCGTATGGGCCTGAAGAGCAGTTCAGATGGACAGCCAGGGAACAGAACAGGCGAGAAGGAGGAGGTACAGGGTCACGTGGCCACATGGACAGATCTCGGGGGCAATGCGCGGGTTCACCAGGCAGAGCACAGGCCGGAGCAGCGCAAGGGGGCCGGGGCGGGGGTGGGGGCTCCCTGGGGCGGACAAGGTTCTGTATCCTGCAGTTCCTATGGAAGCTCCACACAGCAGTCATGACAGAAAACACACCAAGAAGAGCAAACTACGAACACGTCGCTGGGTCCGGCCAGGGGGGTCTCACAAGCCGGGGACTGGGGAGGCCCAGGCGGGCCCTCAAGGGGGCCTGGTGGTGGGGTCCTGCTGCCTGCAGGGGGACTGGGGCCCCCTCACAGATGAGGACCAGGCTGGGGGCAGGAAGCTGTGACAGCCACAGAGCAGGTCAGCAGCCCTGGTCCCTCCCTGGGGGCTGAGAAGCTGGGGTTGGGGTCACCCACAGGGGCAGACGTGCAGGTGGCCCCTGGGTCCCTCCCCAGCAGCTGCCCAGCTCCCCGGGGCCACCAAAGCCTGTGACCCAAGGACACAGCAGGGGCAGGGCTGGGGGGACCATCACCCCTAGGCTTCCCTGCCAGGGCCAGACAATGCGTGCAGGCGGGAGGCCTGGGCTTGGGGCCGGGACGGGAGTGGGTGGTCCCCCAGGCAGCCTCCTTCTTCAGACCCAGCTGGGCGGGTTGCGCCATCACTTGTCATTCTGCAGACGCGTGGCCTAGATTCGGGGACCCAGCTGCCCACTCTGGCCACACCAGTCCCTGACTGCCTGGCCAGGCCCTATTCTCTCCAACCCACCTAATCCAGCCACACGCGCCCAGTGCCCAGCATGACCCTGCCAGCCACAAGGGCCCACACTCATCCCCTGAAGCATCGCGGGAGCCCTCACCCCACAGGGACCCACAGCTCAAGGACTGCCCCTGCGGGGACCCTGCAGCCAGGGGGGCTCCCAGCCTGACCTCCAGCCCTCCAGTTCTGGCCAGTGTCTTGTGGGGACCACCCAGAGCTGGGAGCTGCTCGAGGCCCCCCAGAAGGCCGAGAACAGGCTGGTCATGGCAGCCTCAGCTGCAGGCCCTGGCCCAAGGGCAACAGCCGGTTGGTTCCGGTTTGGTCTGAGTGGAGACAACAGGTCAAGCCATCCACACAAGTATTCGCTTCAGCCTGGTCCAGCGCGGGGGAACGGGGGACAGCGCAGCCCCAGGCCAGCCACACCGGTGGCCATCTGCCCGTGTGTGGTGGGGAGGGGGGAGCCCTGACTGCCCCCCGACTGCCTGCCTACTAGGTGCCAACAGAGGCCAGGGCACCCCAGCAGGGGCTGGGTGGGGAACACCAGGTGAAGGACGCTGTGACACAAGGCATGAGCGGCCACTATGAGCTCAAGGTCTGACCCCCCCCCCCGGGGAGTCAGCAGTTGGGTGGAGCCCCCATACCCCACCCAGCTGCCAGGCACGGGAGAGCTTTAGCCCCCCAGTGGCCCCAGGAAGGATTCTTTTTTTCTTGATCAACAAAAGGGAGGCCCCACTGACACCACACAGACACTGGTGCCCAAACACATCGTAGACAAAACTCCTGCTGTACCCAAGGCGGGGTAGCCGAGCCTTCTATGGATCCCACAACACATGCTCCTGCAGGCCCCCAACCCCACACAGTGCCAACCTCTACTTGGGCTCCATATGCCAACAACAGCCCTCTGCTGTGTGCCAGAGGGGTTGTGCTGGACCTGGGGGACGTTTCCTAGTCCCAGAGACTCTGCCACTCACGGGTCATGTACCTCGGTTTCCCCCAATGTGGCACAATGTAAAACTCCCACCCCACAGGCCCAGGAGCTCAGGGAAGGCACCACACCCTGTTAAGTGGCTGGAGAAGTGAGAGTGAGGGTGAAAGGCGCTCCCTGCCCTGGGTCTCTTGCCCCAGGACTGATGTCCATTAGGCCAAACTCTGGCCTGGGGAACCTTTCTCCAGGTTCTGGGTCTCTGCAGGGCAGGCCCAGTGCATGTGAAGGCGCATGGGTGAGAGGGTGGGGGAGGCTTGCTCCATCATAAGCCCCTTGGGTTGACCCCAGAGAACAAGGAGCAAATTCAGACTCACTTCCAGAGCTGGCTGCCCCAGGGGTCTATCTGGGTTTTGGGGTGAGATGAGGGCTTAGGGTCATGGAACAACACGTTTTGATTTTGGATGCACACGAAGTTCTCTGCAGCTCTCTGGGGGACAGGGGGGACTGCCAGGCAGGGGCCATAAAACAGCCTAAGAGGAGGAGGCCTCCAGAAGTCCAGCCTCCCGGTCTCCCCACCTGGAGACATTCCTCTAGAGAGTTTCACAATAAAGTCAGGAAAAAAGAGATCTAGAGGCTGGGCAGGCTAAAGAGGGCTTGCCAGGGTTATCCAGCCTAATCCTTCAAACAGCCTGCCATTATCGGTTCTCTTGGACAGGTGAGGAAACTGAGGTTCGAAGAGGGTACCCGAGCCTGGGCTGGCAGCCTGGAGGTCCAGGCCAACCCCCCACCCCACCAAAGGTGGCTCCACTCCCAGCTCATTCACTCCTCAATCACTCAGGTGAGCGCTGCCTGCCTCCCCAGATGGGGTGACTTTGGACCCCCCTCCTCCAGGAGACCCCCGAGTCCCTGGGCTCCCACCCAAGCTCAGCTGTAACAAGGGGTGCCCCATTCCCAGTTCCAGCTCCAAGTGAGACCTGAGAGCTGGGGGGCTGGGGGGTGAGGAAGGAGGGATTCCTGGGCTCACACAAGGACCTGGAGGCCAGGCTCAGCCCAGGTTAATGAACCACCCAGAGGCCCACGCGGCTCAAAGTCCAGCCCGGCAGAGGAGGGGTGGGGGAGGTTGCAGCCAGCACCTTCAGAAAAGATCCTGCACCCCGAGAGCCCTGCTGGGTGGGGTGGGGCTGTGGGAAAGCCGACCTTGTCCTCCTCCCTGCACCCTGGGGGGTCCCCCTAGGTTCCAACCAGGAACACGGCCCCTGGGAGATCCCTAGGTTCCAACCAGGAACGGGGCCCCGGGGAGATGGGGACTGTCCTGGCAGGGCCTGGGGTGGCCAGGGCAGTCCAGGGGCCAAAACCTTCCCCACCGCCCTTGACCACTGCCAGCCAAGGCTCCATAATTTATGTTCCCAGGCAAGCGCTAGCCTAGACCTCAGTACATTTCACGAGGTCTTTGTATTTTTACTGCCCGGCCCATCTTGTTAAGGAACCGGATTAAGTTTATTGACCGATCAACTAACTCACTACCTGTTTCACCAGCTCCAGTGCGGGCGGGGTCGCCGCCCCAAGGCGGGGGGCGGGGCGTTCCAGGAGCGAGTAGGGGAGGCCCCGCGCGCCCGCAGGGGGTCCGGGAAAGGCTCCGCAGCCCGGCCGCCGCCCCTCCCCGGGGCTGGCTGACATTCCCGGGCCGTAGGGAGTAATATCTTTATCTGAATGAGAATACGAAAGCCAGGCTCCCCCCGCGGCCGCCCCTCCCGCACCCCTGGAAGCGGGGCCGCCCGAGCAGGCGCTAAAAGCGCGCGCTGACCTCCCGACGGCCCCTGTCACGCCGCTGAATGACACGCACATTCAAGCGCCGGGCCACTTTCATTCATAAAAAAAAATGACATTGTTCCGGGAGGCTGCAGCCGCCGCCGGAGAAAGGGGCGCGGGGGCGCGGGCGGGGCGGCCGCCATCTGCCTCGGCCCTCCCGGCGCCCTCCCCGGCCCGCCGCGCCCGCAGCCGCTCACACCTCCCCGCGAGCCGCCGCGCCGCCATCAATGCGCGGTCTGTGGCCGCGCCGAGGTACAAAGGAGCGGCTGTTCGGGCCTGGGCCCGGGTGGGGCGCGAGCTCACCGGGCCAAGGCCTCCCTCCGCGCGGCCGCCGGGCTGGGCTGTGCGCGCCCCCTTCGCCCGCCCGGAGCCGGCAGCGTGTACGGGGCGGCGGCACCGGAGCTCTCGGCCCGACCCGCGAGGAACCGCGGCGCGCGTGCAGGGCGGGCCGGGCGCCCCTTCCCCTCACCTCCCTTCAGACCCTCGACATCCCGCAGGACCTGGACCGCCAGCCCGGTCTAGGGCCCGCGACGCTGGGACACGCGCTCCTCGCTTGCCTGGAGCTCGGCGCGCACCCACGGGGAAGCGCCCTCAGCCCCCAGGCACTGGCAGGGTCGGCAGCGGGGGCGCTGGAGGCTGCAGCCTCGTCCGGCGGGCAGGGGCCGGGCTTCGCTGACGCGCACACCCACCCTCAGAAGTCCGGCCTCTCCCCTTGGCCGAAGCTGGCCACAAACTGGGGCCCGGGGGAGGGGGACGCCAACAATGGGAACTTTCCGTCTGCGCAGAGCCCGAAGAACAGCGGGAATCGTGGAAATGGGGAAACCCGCGCCCTCCGGACAGGTCAGGGCTGGGGAGCCGCAGGGGACGGGGCTGCGGACGCCAACCCCCGGCCTGGCTCCCCGTGGCGGCCTCGAATTTGGGGGGTAGCTGCGACTCCAGGCGTCCCACAAGTCGCCGCGCTACCGCCGGCCGCGCTGTCCAGGAAGGAGGCAGCGGAATCTGGGCGCTGACCCCGGGGCGTCACTCACACCCGGAGTCCCCTCCGACCCGGGGCCGGTTCCCGTCCCCAAGGCCTCTGCCCGCACGGGCCGGCCCCTCCCGTGCCCAATGGGTCCCTTCTTACCTGCCACTCGCCCCACGACGCGCTGCTCCGTCCCCAAGGACTCCGAGGAGGCGCCGGCCACGATGGCCACTGCCACGCAGAGCGCGAGGGCGCAGGCAGGGGCGCCCATGGCGGGGGCGGGGGCCGCGGCGTCCTCAGGCAGCGCACGCGGGCATGCTGCCCCCACGGCCCGGAGCGGGCACCGGCGGGAGGCGGGCGCCGCTCGGGAGACTGCGGGAGGAGGAGGGCAGCTCGTTAGCGGCGCGGGTAGGGACGAAAGCAGCGGTGGCCGGCTCCTGCGCCCCGACCCCTCCGACCCCCAGCCGCCCCGCCCGCCGCCGCCGCCGCCGCCCAGAGCTCCCGGGCCGCCTGGCGCCGGCCGCCTCCTCCCCGCCGCGGTTCCTCCCTCCTCCCCCTTCCCTCCCTGGCTGCTGCAGAGCCCTCCCAGGGCGGCGGCGGCGGCGGCAAACTTTCCGGAGCGGGAAGCCCGCGCCCCGGCCCGGCCCGCCGCAGGGACTGCTGTGGTTCCGCGACTGCCGCGCCCGGCCCCTCCACGAGCACTGTTGGACCCTTCCGCGCGCCTGCCCGGACCCGAGCACCGACCTGGCGGGCGCCGGGGTCCGGCTCGCTAGGCGCGGCTCCCACTCCGGCTCGCTGTCCGCAGGCCCAGCTCCCGCCCCGTCCCTCCGGCCGGCGGCCCGCCGGTGCGTCCGTGCGACCGGCAGAGCAGGACCGCGCGGCGCCAGCTGCTCGCGACGCCGCCACCGCCGCCGCCACCGCGCACTGAGCCTGGGCTGCCCCGCGCGCCGCAGCCAGTGGGGGACGGTCCGCGCCCCGCCCCGGCCCCGCCCCGCTCCCGCCCGGCCCCCGCCCGACTCGCCGGGGCGCAAGGCACGCCCTCTCGGGGCGGAGCGGGGCATCCGAGGGGGCGTGGCCGGGCGGGGGCGTCCGGCGGTCTCGAGGGCGTGGGAGCCGGGGCAGGCGGGCGAGGCCCCCAATGGCACCGCGGGGCGGCCCTGGGGACGGCGGGTACGGGGCGCACCGAGGGCGAGCGCAGGCCTCGGTTTGCGCAGCGCGCAGCTCGGGTCCCCTGGGACTGTGCTCAGGAGCTCAGAGGGGAGGTCTCGGCGGGGGTCGGGATGTCAGGAGGCTTCGCCAAGATGCCGCGGAGCTGAACCCTGTGGTGTGAGCGGGAATTCCTCAGGTGGAGGAGGGCAGGACGGCATTCCAGGCCGAGCCTCCGGTGTGCGCGGCAGGCCTGGGGCAGCCCGGCGCGGCCTGCGTACCTGACTGGCGAGGAGCAGAGGCTGCGTTAACTAACCTGGGGCCGAGCCTCAGGCACCTAAGCCGCCTGAGTTCCCGGCCCCGAGAGGTCCCTACCCCTGCCCCCCAGGAGGACACAGGCCTGGGACTGGCTGCCTGCCCGGCCTAGAATGAAGGGCAGGGCCTGGAGACCCTTGGCTTGGGGAGCACAGCCCGGCTCCGAGGGAGGATGACGAAGAGCTGCTGGCAGAGCCTGAGCCGGCCCGAGGTTCCAGGCTCCACGGGGGGGCTCAGGGTCCAACTGAGGAGGGTTGGGACTGGTGAGGTGGGTTCCCAGGAGGGGAAGGCACTGCCCTGCGGGGGACGCTGCGGGTGTCTGGGTCCCCTTACCCCACATGACTGTTAGCTTCCGTGTCCACCCTCACAAGGAAAAGGCCAACTGCTCCCATCTTCAGGCAAAGCCCGAGGAGGTCTGGGGCCCATGGGAGCCGGTGAGCTGGGGGGAGGGCCGGCCGGGTCTGCTGCCCGCCTGGCTTGTGGCTTCCAGGACTGGACGTAGTCATCAGGAAAATGGGCGCTAAAAGCCCCTCAGTGACTGGCTGCTTGCTGACCCTACCCAGCCCATGCACAGCCCCACCCTGCAGCTCCCAGAGGCCAGGGTGTCCCTGGCCTGACCTCAGGGCCTTGGAAGGGCTCTGCTCCCAGGGAGCCCTCATGCCCACCCCTTTGTGCCCACTTGGTGGCTCAGCACTTGTCCTCGGCCACCCTTGTTTCCTGTTCTGGCCAAGTCCATGTCCCCAGACCATCTTGGGGCCCAGCCTCACTAACCTCCAAGTGCA
>NC_045436.1:182911752-182936316 GCF_002776525.5 Piliocolobus tephrosceles
TTTTTTTTTTTTTTTTTTTTTTTGAGAGGGAGTCTCGCTCTGTCATCCGCACTGGAGTGCAGTGGCACAATCTCAGCTCAATCTCCGCCCCCCTGATTGAAGTGATTCTCTTGTCTCAGCCTTCTGAGTAGCTAGGATTACAGGTGTGCACCACCACACTCGGCTAATTTTTGTATTATTAGTAGAGACGGGGCTTCGCCATGTTGGCCAGGCTAGTCTTGAACTCCTGACCTCAACTGATCCACCTGCCTTGGCCTCCCAAAGTGCTGGGATTGCAGGTGTGAGCCACCAGGCCCAGCCTTAGCTCTCTTAACCAGCTAAGTCATCAGGTTCTGAAAGCACCAGGATGCGTGTGGCCCTCTCCTGACAGTCTTGCCCCTCCCCCTGGGGGACTGAATGGGACTGTGGGAAGGAGCTCATGCATGGGGCAGGTCTCCCTCAGGGAACAGCTGCTGAGCAGGGCCCCTTCTGTAGGTAGAAGGGCTCAGTGGAGCTGTCGGCTCCTTTCCCACTACCACCAAGAAGAACTGGCTCCCTCTGCACCCACGGCCCCTGGTCTCTGGGAGGGGAGCATCCATGCATCTTGGACACATAGCTTTCTGCTTTCTTCCCCACCAGGATCCTCTCCTTGGCAGAAATGTCCAGTAGGGGTCTGTTGCCCATGTGTCCCTACCCCAGTCCCTCTCCCATTTGTCCTTGAAAGCCTGATCCTGCAGACCCTATCTCTCAGGGTCCCTTACTCTCCAGCTTCTGGGTGGGTTTGGCCAGTGGGCAGTGCTGGCAGGAGGAGGGACTGGGGACTGAGCATTTTGACAATCCACTCCCTCCCTTCATCCCCGCAGCCCTGGCCCCAGCCCACCGCCTCTCCCTCCAGTTGCAGCCTGGGACTCCCTTGTTCAGTAGCATCCTGCGTTTCTAGGTTGCCCTCACAAATTACTGCACGCTAGTTGACTTAAATTTACTTTCTCACAGTCTGGAAGACCAGATGTCTGGAATCAAGGTGTAGGCAGGGCTGCACTGCCTCCAAAGGCTCCAGGGAGGACCTTCCTGCCTTTTGCAGCTCCTGGGGGCTCCAAGTGTCCCTTGGCTCACGGCCGCATTGCTCCAGCCTCTGCTTCCCACTCTGACATCATCTCTTGCATCTCTCTTAGGGATACTTGTCATTGGATGTAGGGCCTGCTTGGATAATCCAAGATGATCCCCCCAGCTCAAGATTCTCACCTTAATTACACTTGCAAAGATCGTTTTCCAAATACAGTCAGGTTCACAGGCTGCAGGGGTGAGGACATGACCATGTCTTTTGGGGACTGCCGTTCTGCCCACTATGCACTGCGTGGCAGCTGCCTCCTCTGGCGCCCTCTACATTCTGAATGGCTTCTCCAGTGGCACTGTCTGGGAGCAGTTAGGTCAAAGGGCAGGAGCATTTCTGTGACTCCGCTAATTTTGCCAAATTGCTTTCACAGGGTCCTAGTGCCACCATGGCCACCGGCAAGGAGTTGCTGCCCACTCTGCCCCAGGGCTGCCAGGGCCAAGGGAGGTCTTGCCTGAAAGCTCAGTTTAGTATTGTCTGAATAATTGCATTATGCAAATGAGTTGCTTCCAAGCCCACAGGTGCAGGTGGCATTCCCCCGACACTGAGGTGAGGCCAGGCCGGCTGCTTGACTCCTGAATTTCGGTGACTCTCTGCACATTAGCCGTCAGTAGCCACAATTTCATCACAGCGCCCTTGCCCAAGCGTTTCCACAGACCCTTTGCAATATTATCCGGCTTCATCCTCCTGGCACCTGATGAGGTAGGCCCTTCTGGGGCCCTTGGGGCAGGGAGGGCAGGCGAGGACTGGGGGAGCCTGCTGAGGGTCCGTATGTGCAGGAGGCTCCAAGCAGGCGCTGGTCGGACAGGAACTTGCCATCCGCTGAAGTCCAGTTTACACTTCCCTACCCACTCCCCCTGCACCCCCACGCACCTCCTGAGGCCCACACCCAGGGGTTCCGCCCTCAAGGTGAGCGTGGGAGGCAGGGGCCAAGGCAAGTGGCACGTGGGGCTGACAGCCTGGCCCAGCCCAGCCCCGGTGGTGACTCAGAGCTGGGCGGCCTGGCTTGCTGGGTCCTGTGTGGGTGAGTAGCAGAGGGTGCCTGGGAAGGAGGCCCATCCTGGGTGCAGGGCCTCAGCAGGTTGCCCATGGCCCTGCTCACACCTACCTCTCCTATGCTCGGAAAATGGCAGAGGCGCCTTCGGCCGAGGGGACGTTCCTAGCACAGACTCAGATCCGCACCACCTGCTCTCCACAGTGCTCCCTGCAGGCAGCTGCCGCCATTCCCGACAAGGAGGCAGGCAGGGAGGCCAAGGCTTGGAGACCTGGAACCCAGGGCAGGGGGGTTGCCAGAGAGAGTCTGCTGCCCGGCTCCCCTCGGTGATCAGAACCTGGCCTAGGGCTGGGGCTGCTGCGGGGAGCTCCCCTCGGCCTTGCCATGAGGCTGAGTGGAAGGACAGGGGACACGGAGGTCCCGAGGGGGTATCAAGTCCCTTCTGCCCGTGGGACCCCCTGGGAGCCATGCGATCTCCCCTGGGAGCTCCCCATCTCCTACCACCTTTCCCAGGAACCACTAGTGCCCTTCCACACTGGCAGGGCACAGGGTTGGGTGCCAGGGATCAGGGCAGACCACCATGGGATGGAGGAAAAGGGGCCCCTGGGTGGCCCTGCTGAACTGGACTGGCTGTTAGTGGGGCCATAGCTGTTATAGTTTATGCATAGTTTCTGCCTTCTATTTTATTTTTGAGACAGGGTCTTACTGTGCTGTCCAGGCTGGTCTTGAACTCTGGGCTCAAGCAATCTTCCTGCCTCGGCCTCCCAAGTACAGGCAGGTGCCACCATACCTGACTTTGCCTTTTAAATGTATTCTCAGAGAATTTGAAGAGTATTGCGTTGAAAACACAAACTTTGATTTGCTCGTTATGACAGAAATTAAATTTTAAAGAACATGAAGAAGAAGAAAAAAAAATTCCTGAATCCCTAAACCAACGCAGCTAGCAAGATCCTTAATTTTAGCTCTGAGCTTCCTGGCAGGCTGAGGAAAAAGGGTAACACCATGAATCATGAGCTGCTGGGAGCCTGTCGACTTGGATATGCCAGGACAGTCCCAGTTCAAACATTCTGGCCTTTTTGCTGTTTGGTTCACTCAGACCACTAGACCTCAAGTTCTGAGTTTGGTTTGGAAAATGTGGCTGCTCCCAGATGAGCAAAGAAAGGAAACCAGAGCTGTCTGCAGACACGAGAGAGTATAGGGATGGGGGCGGGGGTGAACACTCAGGCTCCCCCTGGGCTCCTGCCCCAGCCTGGGATTGGTGGGGGGGCCAGTTCCCTGCCTGGAGGCGGGCTGGGGGGGCCGGTCAAACAGTGCAGGAGCAGCGGGAGGCGGGGGTGGGGTCCCCCGCAGGGGAGGGTGGGGCGGGCAGCGGAGGGCTGGCCAGGGAGGGGTTAAGGCTGGGCCGCTCCCAGGATGGCGGGGCCAGGCCGGTAGCCGCTGAGCAGCTCAGAGTCTATTTTCCTGAGCATTTGGCATCAGCCTGAAACCTCAAGTGTATTTTCTCTAAGTTTTATTTTTTCTTTGACCCCAAACTCTGGTAAATTTAAGGGAAATTTAATTATGGTGTTTTGGGTCCATTTACACTTAAACCTTCTCAGCATTTTTTCCAAGACCCTTTTGGAGTTCAGCACGCCTTGGGAGCCTTCTAAATGAGCGTTTTTATTATTATTATTTTTTGAAAAGGCTTCACTCCCCACTTCTGCCCCCCCAGCACCAGCCTTCCTGCCAAGAATAAACAAGCCCCGACTCCACAGGCTCTGGCTGAATTAGGAATCCAGGCCTCGGGGCCGCCGGTCCAACCCCACGTCACACCCTCCTCCCTCCGCAGCCTCCGCCCTCCTCAGGATGCCCCTTCCTCTCAGCCCTGCCCGCCACTCTGGTTGTCACCTGGCCAGCCTCGGCCAGAGTCCCTTCTCAGGGCCTCACCTGGCCACCCTCTGCTCGCCCGTCCCCAAGCCATGGACAACCTCAGTGGTGCTTCCGGCCAGGGCCCAAGAGTCCAGAGTGGCCAGCTGGGCCCAGCAGGCAGCTGCCCATGAGAGGCTGGAGATCCCATTCAGCCCAGCCGGGGCGTGGGGATGGCCCCACCCCCACAAATGGCTTGACTTGGGGCAAGCCCACACTCTGTGTGGCTGAGAACTGGTGGATGGCAAGGTGCGGAGTGCTGGTGGCTCCTGACAGAAACTTCATGCCAGCCGCATCACCAACCCCCACTTGGCAGGTGGGAAAACTGAGGCACACAGCCGCAGGCAGCAGGAGGCGCTCAGTGGCCTGATGTGACAGCCCTGCCCCAGGGAGGTTTCAGCTGAGCTTGGGAAGGGTGGGGTGTTCAGCACAGTATTTAGGAAGACTGAGAGTGGGCCAGAGCCCCGACCCCAGACCAGGTGCCCAGCAGCGTGAGGGACGGCAGCCCTGCCCCACCCCGCCCCACCCCCAGCCACTGCAGGATGCCGCCCCGGCAAGGGCTGACTAGAGGAGGCAGCTGTTTGGCTCTGGCTCCCTGGGCGGCCTCCTCAGGAGCCCTGCCTCCAGGTGCAGTCTCCAGCCAGGCCCCCACCCGGCACGTTCAGCAGGGGCACAGGGCACTGGCGTTCAGCCCCGGAACCTGGCAGATGACAGCAGAGGCTGCAGCCGGAGGCCCTTGGCCTGGGAGTGGGGCTGCAAGTGCAAAGCCTGATGTCTGAGGCGGGTCCTGGTGGGCCTGGAGTACCTCGCCCAGTTCCAAGGTCTTGGGTAAGAGGCACCTGCTAGGGGCCTCAGTCTCCCAAGCTATGAGGGACTCTATTCACACCTGCTTAGAGGGCAGTGGGGAGAGCAGGGGCAACATCTGCAAGTGTCCAGGAGGAGATGGCCCGGGCACCTGGGCATGCCAGGGAAGGGGCGTGGCTCTGGGGACTCCAGCTCTGGGGGAATCTGGGAGAGAAGGCCTAGGCCAGGCCCTGATGATCAGGGACCCGGGCCACCCTCCCCAGCCCTCTCCAGCCCCCAGGAAGTGGGGCGTGGCTGGTCCCTGGAGACCTCCCCTAGCTCAGCTGTTGGCCTTTCTGTCAACAACACAAGTTGCCTCTTGCCAAGGAGAGGGCCTGGCTGGCAGGTTGGGCCCTTGCTGTGGTGTATGTGGGGCCTTGTCTGCCTGGATCCAGCAGGGCAGTCAGGGTGAGGGCTGAAACCGGGGCCCCTGCAAGAAGGCTGCTCTGGCCCCAGCCTCCCGGAGGCGCGGAGCTTCTGCAGGTCCCCCAGCCCTTGTGCTTCCTGCCACCTGCTCCCACGGAAGCCCTCCTGCCACTCCAGGTCAGCCGCAGGCACTGGGGAGGGGTGTCTGTTGAAACCACAGGGCTGCTCCATTTTACAGTTGGGGTATATCCTAGCAGCCGTTGACCAAAGATGTGCTCAGGCACTGGGTAGAGTGTCCCCCAGTGCTGCCGCTCAGCAGGAAGATGCGGGCCGTGGGTGCCTTAGGAGGCCGGCAGGGCTGAGGTATCAGCACCCTCGACACCTCATCCCTACGCAGCTCCCAGCCACACTCGGACCCTCCCTGACCACCTGTGGCCAGCCCCATGCTCTGGACTCCTCCATCTATGGGCCTGCCCTTCCAAGGACCCAGCCCCAAGGCTGACCGGGGCCCTGATGGACAAGACACCCCTTTCTGCCCCGAGCCTGGGGCCACCTCTGCCTCCAGCTCTCGGAGGCCCCAGGGCTGGGCAGGACAGTGGGAGCAAGGTCTGCAGCCCCTAATAGAGACATCTTCGCCTCCTGAGGCCTCCCTCCCCCGCCACGCCTGCCTGCCTCCCCCGGCCCCGGTCTGCTGACAGCTTCATTGTCCACCGACCTGGGCAGGGGAGGGACTGAGGGCATGGGGGTGCTGACCGGCGCCAGGCAGAGGCAGGCGCCCCGGAGAAGGTGCCTAGGCAGTGCGCACCCACCCCACATATAACTGGTGCCCACACCTATGCCACACCTATGCCTACACCTGTGCCACACCATAGCCCTGGTCAGACAGGCTGCCCAAAGGGCCTCAAACCTGCTGAGCTCCAGCTGGGGAGTGGAGGCCTCCGGGGCCTCCCAGCGGCACAGTGAAGGGGATGGGAACTGGGGGGCGGGGGAGGTGCCCCTGCCCAACCAGAGGGGACAGAGAGCTGGACACAGAGGCTGGGGCTGGGGAGGCTTTGAGGGCAGGGTGAGGACCAGCAGGTCCTGGGGTGGGGGCACATGGAGTGCCTGCCAGGCCTGGGCTCACACTGCACCCACCCAGCTTGCAGCTGAGCAAGGACCAGTCACTGTCAGGGCCAGGGTCCACCCAGGGCTGGAGGGGCAGGGCAGTGCACACTAGGGAGGGCGGGTTGACCAGAGCCTCGGGTCCCGGGCCTGGGGTTATCTCAGGATGGGGGTCTGTGTTGCCTCAGTGCGGATCAAAGGGGCAGCTTATCAGGCCAGCCAGGCCAGGGCTGGCTTCCCACGGCCGCCCTTCCGCCCGCCCAGCTCCCCTCCCCACTCCCAGGAGTCTTTGCTCCCTGCGCCTCCCTGCCCATGGGGACCTTCCACCCTCCCTTCTCTGGGATGTCTTCTGAGGTCTGCCCAGGCCCTAAGGCTCTGAGGCTTAACCCCAAATTCACCCCTCAAGGAAGTGGTCTCCAGCCAGGCCATGACTGACCCCCAGGAGTGGGCAAGGAAGCAGGCTGCAGGTCTAGAGCGGAGGGCCACAGGGATCGGTCCCTGGATGACAGGTCCGTTCATCTGGAGGCAGAAGGCAGGGCAGGCAGAGTGCATTCAGGCAGTGGCAGCTGTGTGCCTAGGGACCACAGACAGAAGGCAGGGGCATGGCACTGGTTCCAGGGTGTGAAACCACTGAGGCTGGGTGGTCACATCCCAGGGGGTGCACCCACCCTCTCAGAGGACACGCTCAGGGCACATGGAGCCAGCCAGGTGCCCCTGCGGAGCTGCTTCGGACCCAGGGATTGGTGTTGCCAAAGAGAAGCTCTGGAGCCCCCACTCCAGTGCCACCCGCCTGCCTGGGCACGGAAAACTGGGTCAGAGCAAGGCTGGGCAGGCTCCCTGTGCCAAGATCGCCGCCTTGCCGTGCCCAGCCAAATGGGCGCCCGCAGCCAGGGCAGGGGCTTCAGGTGGCAGCACAGTCTGGGGCCCGGACCCGTGCCTGCGTGGTCACGTGCGCGTGTGCCCACACGTGTGATTGTCCTAGGGATACAAGTAGTGTTGGAGGTTTCAGCTGACAGCCTTGGCTCAGGGCTCTCTCCAGCCCCACGTGCCCTGACCTGGCTCCACACAACCTGTTGCCAGTGCAGTGTCCAGGATAGCCCAGTTTCCAGGCTAGCCCACAAAAGCTGCATGTCCAAAGTATCCTGCCCAGCTCTGGCCAGCTCAGGAAAGGGCCCTGGTCTGTGATCCTTGTATCTCCGGGACTCGGGGAGATAAGTGAGTCAGAAGACAAGTGAAGACGCTCAGTTTTGGGAGGACAGCTCCTGCCCTGGGTGCACAGCATATCAAGCAGAGCCCCTCCCTGGCTGAGCGCCTCAGGACTGCCCATCAAGCACCCTCCCTTGGGTCAAGCTCATCCTCCCTCCCAAGCAACCCCCAGCTTGCTGCACCAGGACACACCCCCATCTTCCACATGGCCACCTCAGAGAAGCTGCCAGGGTTCCACAAGCGTTGTGTCTTGGCCTCGACTCTGGCCCCGGCCGTGTGGGGCTCATTAGCACTCAAGGATCATCCTCCTGGCGGTGCAGGAACTGGAGGACAATGTCACGGGCACCTCGGGACTGAAGTCCTGGTCTCCATAACCCTGCCCAGCCTTTAACCTGGTTCCTGGAGGGTAGGGACTGCAGAGAGGGACAGGCTGCAGGTGACCCCCACCCTAGGTGCCAAGGGTGGAGGCCGAGCCCTCCGTCTGCCCACAGAACCCTACTGCACCACTCTCTCCTGAGCGTTGGGGCACCTTCTTTCTCTCTTTGCTCTGGCTGCCAGGAAGCTCAGACCAAGCCAAGAGTCCAAGGGCGGGCACCTCCCTCCACAGAGGTTCTTCCTTCCCTACTTCCTCTCTGGCCCCACAAAGGCTTGGGCTTGCCTGGGCCTCCAGCCCTGCCTGGGGGCAATCTGTGCGCCTGCTGGGCAGGGTTGGTCCACCAGCTACTGCTGGCTGCGTGGTCCTCCCAGATCCACCCCACTGAAGAGCAGGGGGAGGGGCAAATCTTCAAAACCAGGGGCTGGTGAGTCTCAAAGAGACCCCTATCCTACCCCCATCCCTGCCTCTGCCCACCCACTCCTTACTGCTGGAAGAGCCTTAGCTCTCGCAGGACAAAATGGTCCTGCCCAAGGATCACAGGGAGGCGACCAGATCTTTCCGCCCTGCAACGTTGACATTGTGGCCCCAGCACAGCACGGCAGGACCCCCAGAGCGGCCCCACACGCCCTCCCCTAAGGACGCCCTTGACTCAAGCTGCTCGGCTCATGCATGCGGACCCGTGAGGGGTGCAGACCTGGCATTCTGCCTGGGGAGCTTAAAGGACCCCACTGCTCGCTACTGTGGAGCTCACGGAACTGGTAGTGCCAGAAATCAGCTTGGGCAGGTGGAGACTCGACAACCAGCCTGTTCCCCAGGGCCTCTCTGTTCAGGTTCTACCCAGCCGCCCTGCACCACCCCCACCACCAGTCTCCATTGCCCTCAGACGAGGGGCCGGAGGCACTGGGCACCTGCCGGCACCGTACACCCGGAAAGACCCAGCAGGTCCTCTGACCCCCTTTCCTGCAACCCCCACGCTCTGCTCTGAATGTCATGGGCTGCAGGCTCCCACCTGGGGCCCTGCTGTCATCACCCCGTTTGTCCTCAATGGCCAGGCCCCATAGTAACCTGGCTCTGATGCCATGACCAGCCCCCTCCCCGAGCCCCTCACCTCAGCCATCACCCACCTCCTGACTGTGCATCCCATCTCAGGGCCGGTCCCAGCCCGGAGGACCGGGCTCCCTGCATGGCCGTGGCTCACCCATGCAGCCATCCATGGAGTGGGGGCAACAAAGCTGCGACCAGGTCTGCGAGGAGAGGCCTCAGTGTCTGGAGACTTCTGGAAGGCGCTGTGAGCTATTGCTTGGGCGTCGCCTCGGGCTACCCCCAGACCCTGGAGCAGCTGCCCAGGCGGGCACGCCTGTGGGGCCGCATGCTCAGGAGAGACGGCAGGAAGCCCCCAGACCTGCTGTGTGGCTCATGGGCAGTAGAGGGCACCCAGGCTTGACCGGGGACTCTGTGAGAGGACAGGACTCCAGTCAAACAGCAGACAGCTGGCTCCTGTGAACAGCACGGGCCCAGCTCAGGGCTGCCCCACCCCCAGTCCGGCCCGGGGCTGCAGGTCTGGGTGGTAACTCTGCTGGGGGCTGCACTGGGTTAGGGGGCTGGGTCCTCTCATCCTATCCAGGCCTCAGGGCTGGAAACAGAGACGTGTAACCTGCACAGCTTTGGCACAGTGGAGCTGTACGCTTCCTGTGTTTTTCTTTTTTTACTTTTTTCTCGAGACAGGGTCTGGCTCTGTCACCCAGGCTGGAGTGCAGTGGTGCGATCTCGGCTCACTGCAGCCTCTGCTTCCGAGGCACAAGCCATCCTTCCTCCTCAGCCTCCCAAGTAGTTGGAACTACAGGCAAGCACCACCACACCCAGCTAATTTATTTTTTTATTTTTTTATTTTTAGAGACAGGGTTTTGCTGTGTTGCCCAGGCTGGTCTCGAACTCCTGAGCTCAAGCAGTCTGCCCATCTTGGCCTCCCAAAGTGCTGGAATTATAGGCGGGAGCCACCATGCCCAGTTGGAGCTTTAAGCTTCTGAGAAGACACAGCTTTTATACATCAGATTTATTTACTGTAATTTTTTTTTTTTTTTTTTAAGTTGGAATCTCTCACTGTCGCCCAGGCTGGAGTGCAGTGGCCGGATCTCAGCTCACTGGAAGCTCCACCTGCCGGGTTCACGCCATTCTCCTGCCTCAGCCTCCTGAGTAGCTGGGACTACAGGTGCCTGCCACCATGCCCGGCTAATTTTTTTGTATTTTTAGCGGAGATGGGGTTTCACCACGTTAGCCAGGATGGTCTCGATCTCCTGACCTCATTATCCTCCCGCCTCAGCCTCCCAAAGTGCTGGGATTACAGGTGTGAGCCACCGCCCTCAGCCCTATACATCAGATTTATTTAGGCCCAGAAAAAAAAAAAAAAACCCTGCAGAACCTGGGGAGAGAGAATTACCACCCTTGGGCCCTTGGCTTGGTCTGAGCTGCCCGGCAGGCAGGGCAAAGAGAGAAAGAAGGTGCCCCATGCTCAGCAGAGAGCAGTGCAGCGGGATTCTGTGGGCTGACAGAGGGCCCGGCGCCACCCTTGGCATCTGTGCCCATGTTCCCCCTCCCAGGGCTGAGACTCTGCCCCCCACCCTGCAGATGTGCCTTGGAGCAGTGGAGAGGGCAGAGCCACAGGGGACTCATAACCAGCTCTGGGCTGGACGCCATGCCTGCCAAGGGACCCCAGAGCTGAGAGACACTGAGCAGGGCCACCTGGGCCTCCAGGAGCTGGCACGGGCCAGGCCGCAGGGAATGAGGTGAGGCTGTGGTGGGTCCAGCTCTGCTCACAGCGCTGCTGGAGCTGTGTTTTTTTCAAAGTCCACTTGAGGTCTGGGCCCTGCTGCCCACACTGGACGTCTGAGCGCCCTCTCACGGCCTCACCATGGCGCCTGTTCCTCAGTCCCTTCTCTCAGGCCCATGGAAACCTGGGTGGGCTCAGTCCCCTTCCTGCTCGGGACTCTTTTTTTTTTGAGACGGAGTCTCACTCTGTTGCCCAGGCTGGAGTGCAGTGCCGCGATCTTGGCTCACTGCAACCTCCGCCTCCCAGGTTCAAGCAATTCTTCCACCTCAGCCTTCCACCTGCTGGGGACTCTTACGGCTCCTGGGCTCCCGGCCAGCTCAGCACAGCTAGGGCTTCCAAACGACCTCTCTGACCACCTCGCTCTCCACCCTCCCCGGCCGCTCCCCAGGCCTGCTGGTGCACACCTGCTTTCCGCATCCTCTCCCCACCGCCCTACCTCACCCCCCAGGGCTCTTCAACCCTCCCGTCTCCTCTCAAATCCTGCCCGCCAGGTGTGGGCCTCCTGACCACAGGCACAGCCTCCACAAAGGCCTGGAGGCATCAGACGACCCCACGGGTTTGGGGAGGAGGCTGAAAGGTGGGCAGCGCCTCGGGGCATGTGAGCTCCCAGGGTGGTACCTGGGCCTGGACCAGAGCAAGACTGAGGCCAGCTGGGCCCCCGAGGGGCAGGCAGTTCCCAGAGGAACCTCTTGTAGCTGTCCTTGACCCTAGGGCCTGGCCACGGGCCCTGCCCCACCCCCAGCCCAGCCGACGAGGTGTGGAGACTAAGGCCAGCAGAGGGCCCTGCTCCAGGCCTGTGCTCCCCGAACCCCAGGGCAGTGAGGGCCAGGCTTGGGGACCTCAGAGGCCTGTACTGCGGGCCACCGACCCTCACAGGACTCTCGTGAATCAGGCGTTGACCCTTCGCTCTTCACTAATTAATTCAATCCACAGCCACCCAGTGAGCACCTCCCGGGTGTCTGGGGCTGCTCCTAGCCCTGGAGGCTCATCTGGGCCATAGGCCATGGCCCTGTCCTCGAAGGCCACATGGTGGCCTGGGCTAGAGGTGGGGCTCTTGGGCACTTTGTGCAGGAGGCTGGTGCGTCAGCTCTGCATGGGGCCCTGCTCCAGGGATCTCAGCAGTGCTTGGGCCAAGTTCTGAGCGTGAGGATGGTCAGGCTGAACCTAGCGGGCGATGCTGCCTGGAGCCCTGGGCCCCATTCCCTGGGAGCACTCAGAAGCCCAGGTCCTGCCCGTCGGCCCATCACTGGGCCTGTCTGGGGTTCCTGCCACTCGCTGGGGGAGGTAGCAGGCCTGGCAGGCTGCCCATTCCAGCCATGGATGCCCCCTTCTCCCCACGCCAGGGCACCCTCCATCGAGGTGGTCAGGGGACGGGGGCAAGAGCTCCTTTCCCAAGCAGAGTGGAAGAACATGTTCAGGTGGGCCCCTC
Organism: Piliocolobus tephrosceles; assembly: GCF_002776525.5. Lineage (NCBI taxonomy): Eukaryota > Metazoa > Chordata > Mammalia > Primates > Cercopithecidae > Piliocolobus > Piliocolobus tephrosceles. The sequence continues at coordinate 182,923,890 of NC_045436.1, forward strand.
AACACCTGGCCCCTGCTGCCAGCCTCCCCCAGCTCCAAGCTCTCTCCCAAGCGAGGCCCCAGCAGCTGAGGACTTTGTGCCTCCTGTCACCAGCCAGCCTGGGGACTGCCCCATCCCAGGCCAGCCTCCCTGGTCCTCCTGACACGCTCCCGCCCTGGCTGTGCCCGGTGATAGTGCGAGGACTGAGCAAAGCATGCTGGGCTGGCCATGCTTAGGGCTGGCAGGGACCCTGTCTGGGTGGGGGATGGAGACGGATGGGCCCTGGTCTGTGGCAGGCATCAGAGAGCCGAGGAGAGAGGGAGACCCAGGCTGGAGGTGGGATGCACGCTCGGGGGGCCTAGGCTGGCCTCTTGGCATGGGCTTCTGACCACGGGGCTCGAGCGGGTTCAGGACAAGGGGCCACAGCCATGCCTCCTCTCACCCTCATTTCCAACAGGCTTTCTTTTTTTTTTTTTGAGACGGAGTCTTACTCTGTCGCCCAGGCTGGAGTGCTGTGGCCGGATCTCAGCTCACTGCAACCTCCGCCTCCCGGGTTCACGCCATTCTCATGCCTCAGCCTCCCAAGTAGCTGGGACCACAGGCGCCGGCCACCTCGCCCGGCTAATTTTTTGTATTTTTAGTAGAGACGGGGTTTCACCGGGTTAGCCAGGATGGTCTCGATCTCCTGACCTCGTGATCCGCCCATCTCGGCCTCCCAAAGTGCTGGGATTACAGGCTTGAGCCACCGTGCCCGGCCCCAACAGACTTTCTTGAAGTCATCATGCCCTGAGGTCCTGGGGGCCACACTGCATGAAAACCTTGACTCCTCAAATACAGTAGATGTCCCTGAGTGCCAAGCTCGAGGCAGGCTCTGGGCACAGCAGGAAAAGGGTCCCTTCCTCTGGGGCTGGCGAGGGTGGGTGACGGCCAGGCAAAGCCTCTTGGGTGCCACAGAACAGGACTGGGCTGGGGGAGGACCAAGCAGTGCAAGGGAGGTGGCAGGCAGCTGGCCCTGTGGCTGGAGAAGCATGGCCTCTGATGCCTGTGGACGCTGGGAGTCCCTGGGGCTTCAGGCAGGAGAGAGGCGTGAAGCGGGAGGCCCCTTTGCTGCCAGGTGGCGAGGGCATGTGAGGTGGAGGCCAGCGGTCAGTCACATGGACCCCAGGACCATGCTTGCTCAGGGCCCAGCCCAGAAGGGTATCAGCAGGGTCCCTGGAGCAGCTGACACCAGTAACGCTGGGGGGAGGGGCAGGGACAGAGGAGGGGTCCCGAGTGGGGGGCACTGACGGCTCAATCCTGGCCGTCACTGCTCAATGGGCCCTTGTCCCAAGCCATTGAGCGCCGCATTCCCGGCCCCCTGGCGACGGCCCTGGCCACGGCCATCTCCGGGGAGGCAGGAATGTGGCAGGCGGGGCTCTGGCTGGGGGTGGGGGCTCCCGTTCTCACGCCCGCGGCCACTCTGGCTGACTCAATTGGAATTTAAATGCCTGCTATTGTTGTCCCCAGAATGGCCAGGAGTCAGCGCTGCCCTGGGGGCTTGGCTGGGCAGGACTGGAGTGGCCAGCCCTGCAGCCGGCCAGCCCAGCTCCCATCAGGCCCAGCCACCTCTGCAGGCCTTTTCCCCAGCCCCCTCTTCCAGGCAGTCCTCCTGGATCTGACCAGCCCCCTTTTCCAGCTGCCCAGCTAAGATTCTTTCTGGCTGTTTCTGCCCTGGGGGAAAAGACAATAGATAGGCCCTACATGGTCCCTGCCTGGGCTAGGACCTGACTGGGGAGCCCCACCCATGGCCTGCTGTCTCCCAGACCAGCTGGGTCCGGCCCGTCTATGAAGAGCAGCCCTCACCCTCCCAAGGGCCCCACTCCAGCCATCAGGAGCCCAGGATGGGGGCTGGAGCAGAAGGAGCTCAGGGCCGCACTCGAGGTTTCTGGGTACCCCGACCCCCTTGGTGGAAGAGGCTGGGGTGGGACCCTGGGCCTACCCCTAAGGCATCCTCAGGCCCAGGCTGGGGGCAGCACAGGGACCTCAGGGGGTCTGACCCAGGCAGGGCTGGGAGGAGCCTCCTGGGGCACGTGTCCCCCTGAGCTCCGGCCTTGTGGAGCTGGAGGGTCTCGGGAAGAGAGGTGAAGCTCTAGCCTCCCCCCCGGAAGGCAGCTCATGGGGGCCCCCATTCCAGCTCACACACTGTGGAGTTCAGATGCACCAGGTGGGTTACTCCCCTGGACTAAGGGTGGTCCCTGGGTCTGAGTCCAAGCTGAAACCCTAAGAAGGGGCACGTGGGGATGTTCCCAGCTTTTGAGGACACACAGGGACCTGTCAACCCACCTTTGACCGGCCCGGGCCTGGGGCCTCTGAGTCTATCCTCCCACAGCAGCCAGGGTGTATCACCGGGCACCCCAACTCCACCCAGAGCCTGCCTCACCTTTGCAGGAGCATGTAAAACCCTCAATTTCCACTCTTACACTCCAAACCCCACCAAACACAACTCCAGCCACCTAGGTAGGGGCCCATCCCTTGGTGCCCTGGGCCATCTGCCCAGCTCAGGCACCCTCTGAGGGCTGGGCCACCTACAGGAGGTGCCGGCCACCCCCCAGCCCATCCCATACCCCTTCCTCTGCCAGGACTTCATTCATTTATTTATTTGCTGAACCTCTGACATGTCTGAAAGGGGCCTTTGTCCGTGCAGACAATCAATGGTACAAATGGAAATGGATTCGTGTTTGGGGAGAGTCTGGTGTGTGTGTTTGTGGGATGGGGGGGCTGGGCCGGAGGCCCATGGAGGGGGCTGCAGGCTCTGTCGCCCACCCGGCCCGCATGGCCCAGCAAGCTGTGTGCCCTCCAGGAGTGGCAGACGCCTGTGAGCAGACAGCAGCCCAGCCCAGCCTGGATGAGCACTGTGGGTGAATAACAGATGCAATCCTAGCGCGGGCAGCGCTGCGCTCACGTGGCCAGCCAGGCCCCGGCCACCTGCACGATGGCCAGTGAGGGAGGGGCTGAGAGACAACGAGTGAACGGGCTGTGGCCAGGTCCCTGCATTACCCAGATCCAGGGTACAGCTTGCAAGGGCCCTGAGGCCAGGGTCGAGGTTGAGGACAGCAGGGCGGGCTCGCAGCCGAGTGGCCCCTGGGACAGGGGAGGAGGCCACTGTGAGCTGCCATTGAGACTTTGGTTGGAGTGAAATGGGGGCTCAGGGGGCTGGTGGAGGAGGCATGTGACCTACACAAGGTTTTCAAAAGACTGTCTGCTGGACAGGGGCTCCAATGCCGGGGGAGGTGGGCACGGGTCCCAGTGAGAGGAAAACACATTGACCTGAGCAGGTGGTGGCCGTGAGGGCGGGAAGCGTTAGAGCCCAGGTGTGGCTGGAAGGCCCGGCCACATGGCTTTGCTGACTGATCAGCTGTTGGGGGAGAAGCACATTTATGAAAAGGGGAAGGACTGGGGCTGAGCCCTGCTGCCCCTCACTGCCATCCTCCCGACACACACCACGGTCCGAACTCCCTCGAGGCAGACAGCCCTGGCCTCTGCACTTGCACACTGACTCACGCAGAGCCTGGGGCTGCCTGGGCCTGATGGAGCTGGCAGGCAGGGACTGTCTTTTTCCTGGAGGACTTCCTGGGGGCACATGCGGCAGTTGGAGCCCTGAAGCACAGCGGACAGCCCCAGGCGTGTGTGGTGAGGCCCGCTGCTAAGTCCTGGGCCCTTGGTCCAGTGGGGGTCGGGAAGGGGCGGGAGGCTTCTACCTGCCCTGGGCAGCTGAGTAGCGCTGACCCAGCACTGTCCACCATGTCCCAGGCACTGCGCCTGCCAGCCCCCGGCGCCTGTCCAGACAGACACGGTCCATTCCTGGGCCGCGGAGACACAGCCGTGGGCATGTCAGTGGTCTGGCCCGCCCAGCTGGAGCATGGGGCTGTGGCTGTTTGTCCAGTGTCCGCTCTTCCACGGCCAATGGGCTTTGTGGGCTGGCTCAGGGCAGCCGGACTTCTGGCTGATTCTCAGCCACTGTGACTGTGGTCTCTGAAGCAAGGGTGGCAGTGAGGGCAGGAAACTTGGGGACACCACGGGAAGAGCAGGTTGAGGGTGAGGAGGGAGCCCCACTGTCCAGGATGTGAGGTTCAGGGCACGCGGGACCCCAGATCTACAGCTGGGGGCTGTCCCACAGGGAGTGCTGGAGGCTATGGGCATGGGCAGAGCTCAGAACTCAGAGGCCCCCTAGGTTATTTATTTATTTTAGAGAGGGGGTCTTGGCTGGGCACAGTAACTCACGCCTGTAATCCCAGCACTCTGGGAGGCCAAGGCAAGTGGATCACCTGAGGTCAGGAGTTCAAGACCGGCCTGGCCATGGTGAAACCCCGTCTCTACTAAAACTACAAAAAATTAGCCGGGCGTGGTGGTGCACACCTGTAATCCCAGCTACTCGGGTGGTTGAGGCAGGAGAATCGCTTGAACCTGGGAGGTGGAGGTTGCAGTGAGCTGAGCTTGTGCCATTGTACTCCTGCCTGGGCAACGAGAGCAAAACTCCATCTCAAAAAAAAAAAAAAAAAAAAAAAGAGATAGGGTCTTGCTATGTTGCCCAGGCTGGTCTTGAACTCCTGGCCTCAAGTGATCCTCCCGCCTCGGCCTTCCAAAGTGCTGGGATTGCAGGTGTGAGCCACCATGTCAGAGGCCCCCTTGGGCCGGCCTGCTGGTGCCCAGGAGCTCCTAATTAAGCCCCAAAGGGCAGCTCCCTCTGGGGATATTGCACTTGGTCCCTGGCCTTTGTCTGGAGGTGTACCCCTCCAAGGACCTCAGGGGACAACCTGCCAATGTGGGGTCTGCTTATCCCACGCACCAGTGCTCCTTCGGCCTGCAGTGGCAGGAGCATCCCTGTGCCTTGGGTCCCAAGCCACCCTGTTCTGGCATGAATAGGGTAGACCCCCCCGTCCCCCCACGCTGGGCCACAGACCACCAAAAGCCCCCCTGCTCAGAAGTGGCCTGCCCTCACATAGCCTGACACCCCAGGGCTGCAGCCTCTGCCCTGACCCCATGGCCCACCTCGACAGCACTGGCAGCCTCAGCCCCATCCTCCGACTTGGCCCAAGAGGCACCTTCCTAAAACCAAAGCTCTGTCCTTCTGATGCGCCCAGGCCGGCATCTGTAGGCGGTCCACGTAGGGTGGGGTTCTTGAGAATATCGGCCCACCCTGAGCCTCTTCTGGGCAGAATGAGAAACCCATCCTGGGCCTGGGTTCCCTCATGGCTGGAAAAGGCCCATAGTAGCCAATGGGCATCACAGTTTGGACTCCTGGCCGAGAGGCTGCTCTGAGCCCAGGGACGAGTCGGGGAGACACAGCCTGGTTGAGGCTGCCGTGGCCTCGTAGGCCAGGCCCCCATGTGCTCATGGCTGGGTAGGGAGGAAAGGGCAGGCAGGTGGATAGCCTGGGGACTGCGGGCAAATCCCCAAGGTCTGGAGTTGGAGAGGAGGCTGCAGCAGAGCCTCACAGAACCCTGTCAAAAACCTCAGTCAGGGGCACGTCTAACACCCCCACCCTTCCCTGAGCCAGGACATGGCCCAAGGGGCCTCTCTCCAAGGAAAGTGCACCACCATCAGGACGTGGGGTTCAGGAACCAGCCCAGGCTGAATGGAGGAGAATGGAGGCAGGAAGGCCAAGAAGTTGAAGCTGCCTTCCCAGCAACAGGTGAGGCTGGGGTCTTGGCTGAGCCGCACCAGAGGATGGCGCAGGGCCTGGGAGCTGTCCACCTAGGCATGTAGAGCAGGCCCGGAGGAGAGGGCCACAAGCCCAGCAGCGAGTTCAGGAGCCCTAGAGCCCAGAGCCGCTGTCCCAGGCCCGAGCTGAGCATCTGCTGGGATTTGTGCCTGCTGGAGGATGCCTCCTCAGGTCCCCTCACCCCTACCCTGGGGCCTACCTCCCCATCACCCACATTGAGCCATGAGGGGTCAGAACAGACACGGGCTCTGGTCCGGCAGCTGCCCGCACCCCATGCACAGAGCCACGGGGCAGAGGGGAGCCTCCATCTGGGCCAACAGGCCCATCTCAGGCAATGAGAACACGAGGGGAGGTAGGGCTGAGGCCTGGGGTGGAGGGCTCAGAAGGGCTTCCCAGAGCAGGCCACAGCTGAGTCGGGTCTGAGAGCAGAAGTGCTAGCCAATGAGGGCAGCAGGGGTGGGAGGTGGGACCCGAGGGCCCTGGATGGAGGCCATGGCAGGCAGAGGCCAGCAGCCAGTCAGAGCTGGCAGCTCACTGTCACCCCCTGGGGATGGTCTGGGTCCGGCATGCCCAGAGGGAGGCTGGTGTGAGAACAGCCAGGGAGGCCAACCTGAACGTGCCTCCCTCCCGGCCCCCACCCTGACCCAGATCTCGCTGCCATCTGAGCAGGAAGGGAGCTGGGATCTGAGATTGGGCCCCCACAGACTCAGATGCTGCAGGGGTGGCCCCACCCGGCAAATGGGAGGCCAACACCGGAGAACCAGCTGTCCCACTCAGCCCTGACCCAACCTCTAGAGCCCACCTCTCTCTGGAGCTGGCTCCAGCCCCCCCATGCCGGCCCCTGCCCATATCTGGGGAGATCTGCTGGGGAGGGACAGGACGGAGCTGTGCTGATCTCCGCGTCTCCCGGGATGGCCCCGCCAGGTTTGCAGCGGGTGGGGGGTGGTGAGCAGGGTCGGATTTCCAATTGGCCCCATCCCAGGCGCCGACACCTGCTTTGGGCGCGACGAGTCCATTCTGCTCCTGTCAGAGATAACACCTCCAGCGCTCACCGGCTGTCCAGGGAACAAGGGCTGGCACTGGCTCGAGCTAGGCAGAGAGGTGGGCACGGTGGGCCAGGGCCCAGGGGAGGGCCAGTTGAAAGTGAGAACCCCCCTTTCTGCCTTCCATCAGGGGCCCAGAGGGAGGGGCATGGGGTGGGAGTGCAGCAGGCTTGGGGGACCCAAGGGGTCCTTTCCTCTCCAGAACACAAGCCCCCTTGGACACAACTGGCCTCTCCCTTATCCCCCAGTCAAACAAGGTGGCCAGAGAGGATGTGGGGGAAGGAGGTGGAGGCCGGAGCCAACTCCCCAGACCCCCCAGCCCCTGCCTGACTCTTGGCCATCGTCATGTGCCCAGCCCTGGGAAGACAGGAACACGAGCATCTTTTGGTGGTACCATAAGTGTCCCTGACAGTAACCTGAGTTTCCCATGCTTTGAGATGGGGTGGTGGGGAGGGACTGACCTGTCCCCGGGTCCCCACAATCTCTGGGTCTTTGGACACAGTTGTGTGGTCAACCCACACCTCTGCATGGCATGGAGCTGGCTTTGGGCAATGTCCCTATCCCTGTGGTCCAGTCTGACAGCTGGCCGGTCACAGTCACCCCCGACCCCCCGCCTCGGAGGCTTGGGCTCCCCCAGTAAACTGGGCCACCATCACGCAGCCTGCAGGCCACTTTGCACACTCCCAGCCTCCACTGCTGCCAGGCACCACAAACACCCACTGAGCCCAGACCCTGCCAGGGGCCAGACCCAGGCCCCCTCCCAGGGACCCCTCCCAGGGCTGGGACTATGTTTGCCCAGGGGCCATGTACTCATGGGTGTGCCCCACACCCACAGACATGTGCACACGTGTGCCTGTGTGTCCGTGTGCCTGTGTGTCCGTGTGCCCGTGTGTCCGTGTGCCCGTGTCCGTGTGCCCGCGTGCCCGCGTGTCCGTGTGCCCGCGTGTCCGTGTGCCCGCGTGTCCGTGTGCCTGTGTGTCCGTGTGCCTGTGTGTCCGTGTGCCTGGGTGTCCGTGTGCCTGGGTGTCCCTGTGCCTGTGTGTCCGTGTGCCCGTGTGTCCGTGTGCCTGTGTGTCCGTGTGCCTGGGTGTCCGTGTGCCTGGGTGTCTGTGTGCACAGAGGGGCCAGGGCAGAGTCCCTGGTAGTGCCCTGCTGAGCGGGCCCCAGGCCCCCCTGCAAGTGGTCAGGTTGGAAAGGTTAGGGATCAGGACACATGTTGCTGGCACCAGGAAGCCGAGGCCCGTGCTCCCACTCCTCCCCATGCCTGCCCCGAGCCCCCCGTAGACTGCCAGTGGCTCCTCTCTGGGCCTCTGTGGGCTGAGCTGGGGCCTCTGTCTGCCAAGGTCCCCATTCACCCCCCTTCAGAGTCTGGGGCCCCGAGCTGCGGTGCAGAACTAGAGGGCGGGGGCGGGGCTGCGCCACAAGCCAGACCCAGAGGCCCCAGCAAAACCGCGAGGCCCCAGCACCAGGCAGGCTGGGGTGGGGGAGGAGGGGTCCTGGCCCACACTTCCAGCCCCCTCAGGGTCCCCACACACCCAGCCTGGCCTCCACACAGGCAACTGGACACAGAGAGGGGGTGGCCACCCGCAGGCCGCACACAGCACACCAGGCCAGGCAAGCAAAGCGGATGCTCCCGGCAGTGACGTGCCACCCGAGACAGAGCCCCTGCCCAGCCCCCACCCGCTGTCCTCATGGCCTTCGGGCACGCAGTCTGGCCAGGGACCCTCCCGGGACCCTCCGGTTTCTCCTGTGTGCTGTGCCACCACCCCATTGACACAGGTCCTCCTGTCGCCATGGACCCCCTCATCACCATAGCACCCCATCGCCATGGCCAAGCCTCAACCCTGAGCCCAAGTCTTTGGTCAGGTCACAGCGCTCCAGAGTGACCTGAAGGCCCTGGCTGGGGAGAGATTTGCAAACCCACAGAGCCCCCAGGGACCTCACAGGGCTGCCCTGTGCAGTCTGAGGCCAGGCACCCCTGGTGGGCCTGAGACGTCCGTGGTCCTGCTCTCCTGCGTCCTCTGCTACCCAGAGCTGCAGAGCCTGGTGCCCTGGGCTGTGGAGACCTCAGCCCTCACCTACCTTTTCCTTTCAGGTCCCAGGGTTAGGGTTAGGGTTGGGGTTAGGTTTCCTCTGAGTGAAAAGCCCAGGGGCCCCCCTAGTGTCTGTGTCCCCCCTAGTGTCTGTGTCCCACAGGAGTCAAGCCCCAGGTGGATGCCAGAACATGCACCAGCATGGCCTTCGTCCCCAGGCCACCAATGCCCACAACCACCACGTCCGGAGGAGAGGAAGCCCTCAGAGAGCTGAGACAGTGGGCAGACTCCACCCCACCCCAAGCCCGGTGTCCACCTGGCCACGCTGCCCTCCGGGAAGCCATCCTCCCCCACCCCTGCCCGATGGTGGGCATCCTGACTTCCAGGGTCGAGTCCTGCAGACCCCGTAGGGCTTTGCCAGCCTTTCCCCCATCAGGTGCTTCTCCTGGGGGGTGGGCACAGAGTGGGGGAGTCTTTGGGGCTTTTTCCCAGGAGTGGTCCCAAGTCACCCTCTCAGAGCCAGCTCCACCCCCACCCGCTCTGCACCCCCGGCACAGAGCCCAGAGGCCCACAGAGCTCATTAGCACAGCAGCGGCCCCGCCGAGCTCGCTTTAATTGGGGCCGGCGGGACGTGAGAACCCGGGGACCCCGTGCCCGGGCCGCAGGGGGAGGGGGCACCCGCCTGGGCTGCCCGCGGCGGCGGCCCGGATTAGCGCGAGGCTCAATGGGCCCAGCGAGCGGTAATTAAAGCTGCCCGCCCGGGCTGCCGCGGGGCCCAGGGAGGCTCTGGCGCCCGCCCCGGTTCCACCCCACAGCCCGCCCCGCCTGAACCTGCACAGTAGCGCCCCACGCCCATGAGTGCTGGAAGGCCACATCCCCCTCCTCACCAGCCCTCCTCCTTCCTGCCAGGGTGACCAAGGTAGTCATTGCATGCTGGTGCCTGCCTTGGTTTCCCCTTTAGAAAGCTGGGCGAACACAGCCCTGCCACGAAGTGTCTTCGGGTGGTGGGAAAGGGTCGTGGGTGGATCCTGGTCTATTAGTGGGCGCAGGGGTGTGGCCAGCCACTGCGGAATCCTCCAGAACTCCTGCACGTCCGCCTCTGCATTGGGCTTCCTGGGAGCTGCCCATAGGCCTGGCCAGGTGCTAGAAACCAGACCTGAGGGGTCCAGCCCAGACCCTGAGTGGGGCAGCCCCCTCAGGGAGGGCCTCTGGGAGGCCCAGCTGAGCCCTGCCTCGGAGGGCTGAAGGGCTGCAGGCCCCTGGGAACTGTGGTTCCTCCTCACTCCACATGACTTCCCTGCTGTCCCAGCCCTCACCTGGGACCTGGGCCTGGAGGTGGCTCAGGGATGAGACAAAGAGGCAGGCTGGCCGAAGCATGGGGCATGGCTTCCCCTTGGCCTGACACCCCTCCTGGAGCTGACTCCAGGAGAGCAGTCCCAACTGACCCAGAAGCTGCCGAAAGTACCAGGGTTGAAGGTATAAGAGCAAAGACAGAGAACTGGCCCTGCTGCCTGGTCTCAGTGGGAAATGGAGGCCATGGGATCCCCATGGAGGAGTGCCCCCCCCTTAGCCAGTCGCCCCCACATCAACCCTGTCATTACTTGATCGGGTTTCCCGCTGCAAACCCCAGGCTCCTGTGGTTTTTTCAGAGTCACAGGATCCGGCCAGGCCTGTCCTTGTCCTGGCCAGGAGGGTGGAAGCCATGGGGGACTCAGAGGACTCTGCCTCTCCAGAGGCAAGGGGGTCAGAGCTGGCCAAAAACTCCTCCAACCAGCAAAGATAGGGCTCCTGGGCTCAGGCTCATCACCGTGGGGCCTAGGACAGAGGACTCTGGCAGGCAGGACCCACAGAGCCTCTGCCCTGGGCATTGACAGGCTCCAACGGGTGCCCCCTACAGCCAGGGCTTCCCCCTGAAGCCCCACAGGCCCCACACCTGCCTGAACTGGTCCTGAACTATCTGGGCACAGGGTGGGGGCATCAGGAGACACAGGGCTGTGGGCATGCAGGGGGCAGAGGGGGCCCACCGATACAGCCCTCTGGGGACTCACTGCAGCCCACACGAGGGCTGGGGCAACAGCACCTGTAGGTGCCCACCTGGTGCCCACCTGCCTAGCCCTGCTGGCCTGCTTGGCCCCACGCTCCTCCCAGAACGCAACCCGTGTGGGTGCTAGGCCTGTGGGTGGGGGGCAGGGGACTGTCAATGTTTTACCACCAAACTTCAGAGGCCAACGTGACTCTGGGTGGCAGCAGGAACAGGGCCCCCAGCCAGCCCCCCACAGGCCTGCCTGGGTCAGGTTTGGCCACATTTTTTCTCTTGGGAGAGGGCTTGTTGCTTCCGCTGGTGAAGATGTTTACTCTCCTGAGGCCGGGGCGTCTGCTGGGGTGCCTGTGCCTGTGTGTGCCTGCGTGTGCCTGCGTGTGCATGTGTGCACGTGTCCCTGGGGCTGGGTTGCTGGAGGCGAGTCCTGGGCGGCAGCGAGGGTCGAGCTGCGGTTCAGGCCGCGGTTTGGGCCAGCATGAGCAGGAACAGAGGAGGATTAGAGAGGGCAGCCTGGCCCAGGCCATCCCCTGCAGACCGCAGGGCCAGCCACACGCCTGTGGTCCAGGCCAAGACCCCGGCCCCAGGCCCCTGCAGGGCTGGGCAGATGTGCAGAGCCCCTGGGCTCCTGGGCCAGCAATTATCCTAAATAGGCGGCCCTGGAGACGGCGGGGCCAGGTGAGAACCAGCGAGGACACCCTTGGTGTTGGGGCTGAGGTCAAGTTCCCGCTCCACACCTGCTGTGGGGTGACCTTGGGCTGCCTCACTGCACCTCATTTTCCCACCTGTAAAATGAGGGTAATAACAACACCTTTTTGTAATGTAATCTGGGTCAGGTGTCCTGGGATAGGGCCGGACATTCAGACAGCGCCCCGCATATGTGATCGGGCCCTGAGCTCTGTCTGGGGACAGCGACCTTTCCTGAGCAGCCTCCCCTCCGGCCCCAGGGCCCAGAAATTACTTTGAGAGAAAAGAGCGAGGCGGCGTGGGGGAAGGGGTAGAGAAGGGTGCTAACCTGCCTGTGGAACCTTGGAGCCAGGGCGTCCAGGAGGACGGGAGGCGTGCAGGGACCCAGCGACCCAGGGCTGAGCTCAGGAAACTCCCGCAGGCTGCCGGGAGGAGGCGGTGCTGGGGTTTCGGAGAAGGGCTGGAAGCCGGCGCCTGGGGTGGGGGTGGAAGGTAGGGTGGGCTGGGGGGCTGTGGCCGTGACCTAGCGGGGGCGTCATCCCTTCCACCTGGAGAACACCCTTGGGTCTCTCCGAAGGGCACGAGGGTACGGGCCGCCCCAGCTCTGCACAAAGGGCATCTCCGGGCCGCTGCGGGCGGAGCGGGGTCGAGAGCCGGCCGCGGGGCGCGGGGCGGGGGGCTCCGGCCGGCGCGGGCGTGGCGGGCGGAAGGGGCGCCCCGGGCGCCGCTCAAAGGCCGCTAATGTTCGCTAATCCCGGCCTTTCAGGCGGCCGCGGCCCGAGCTGTTGGCCCAACAACAGGCGGCTGAAAGGGGAGCGCGGGGCGCGGGGGGCCGCTGCCCCCGCCGGCCCCGCCCCCGACCCGGCGGCCTCGCGCCCGGGACCCCAGCCCTCGGCGCCCGGAGGGTCTGCGCGCGCCGCCCGGTGGGGACACCGAGGCCGGGAGC
>NC_045436.1:182936416-182954375 GCF_002776525.5 Piliocolobus tephrosceles
GGGGGGGGGGGGAGGGGGAAGGGGAGAGGAGGGGGGGGGCGGGCGGGGGGGGGGGGGGGGGGGGGGGGGGGGGAGGCAGGGGGAGGCCCGCCCCCTCCGGCTGCGCCGTGGTTCCCAGGACGGGAGGGGCGGGGGCCCCCTGGTCGCAGACGGGCCGGGCCCCTCTGGAGCGTGACCTCGGCTTTCAGCGCCGCCCCTGGCCCGGCCCCAGCGCCTCGTTAGGGATTTAATTAAGGAGCCACTGGGGATTTGCATAATCTCCGAGCCGCGCGAGGATCCCCGGAGGCGGGCGAGCGGGCGGAGGGGGCGGCGGGGCCGGGCGCGCCTCTGGGCTCGGGTCTCCCAGTCGGAGCCGCCGGGTTGGAGCAGGCGAGGGACCGCCGCGGGCAGGAAGCACCCTTTGCGCCACCGCCGGCCCTGGAATTCCCCGTCGGAGCCGGAGGGTCCCCTGCACGGCCGACTGGCCAGGCGGACCCAGCTGGACGGGACAGGGCTCCCCGGGGGGCCGCGCTCACCCCACCCCCATTCCCCCCGGCAAACAGCAAAGGCAAACATTCCAGCCGCGCCCGCCGCAGCCAGGAGGGTGAGGGCAGGCGGCCGACCCCTGCCAGTGGCAGGACATCCCCCTACAGCCCTGGCCTGAAGAGGGCCGGAACCAGGCTCTGGCTGGAGCTTCTGTGCTGACCCCTGAAGAGGGGATGGCCGGAGACCCGTCTTCTGACCCTGGACTGGAGAGGAGGTGGGGGAGGGGCCTCGTGCGGCCTCCTCAAGGGCCCTGTGGCTGTGGCTGAGTGCAGGTCACTAAGGCCCGAACTGGGTGGGTGAGCCCTGCTTTCGCACCCACATGCAGGGCCCGTGCCTCTAGAGGCAGTCCGGATGGGAGACAGGGTCCCAGGTCATCCACTGGCACCTCAGAGCTGGGAAGTGCAGGACAATGTGGCCTTGGGAGGGTTGCGGGTGCTCAGCCAGGAGGCGGTGCAGGCCTGGGCCGTCCTCTGGGCCTCCGCCATGGCCCCAGCAACCCCCTCACGCCTGGCACTCGCCTGCCCTGCGGGCATTCCCACAGCCTTCAAAGGGCATGTGGGCCCCGAGAGGGGCAGGGCCTTTCATCTCCCGGGTGGCAGGCCGGGGGCTGAGTGATTCCAGGGGTATGGCCTCCCAGGCCCTGCCCCCTAATACCCTGGTGGGCCCTGGCACCCCAGCCAGCCTGGGCTCTGCCCACCACGTCAGGGAGGGGCCCCAGGGCAGGGCGGGAGGTTAGGAAGGTGTGAGCCTGCACCTAGGCCCAAGGCCATCTACAAAGGCCTGAAATTACACCCTCCTCATGTTTGACCCCAGCCCCAGCCCCCACAGGGATCTTGCTGTCCTGGGTGGCCTCCTAGCCCCTGTGCCCATGGCGGCCAGGGGGTCCCCCACATTCTGCCCCACCCCATACCTGCAGTGGCTCCTGTGACCTCCAGGTCAGACCCAAAGCTCCCTGGTGCCCACTAGGCTGGAGCACTAGTACCCTGTACTCCACACCCTCCTCCTTCCTCCCTCCTCCCCATTCTGTGCCTGCTCCTTTGCTGGAACGCAGGTGCCTTGCTCATCTTCACCCCTCTGAGCACCCCCCCAGGGCGCAGGTACATGACACAGCAGGGCCGGGGTGGAGCCCAGGGCTGTGGTGGTGCAGGTCTGGCTCCTCTAGGGAGGCCTGGACAAAGGGGGATCCACACCCACGTCCGCTACGGGCTTTGCCTGCAGAACGCCTGCACACTGCCATCTCCCAGGAGCAGAGGGCAGGGGACAAGCCTGAGCAGAGGGCAGGGACGAGGCCAGCCTGAGTCAGGGGAGCTTCCTCTGCTGGGTCTTCAGGGGTGAATAGGAGCTTGCTAGGATGGAGGAGGAGGTAGAAGCACCCAGCGGACCCCAGGGATGCAGGGCTGGCAGTGTGAACTGGGCTGGGCAGGAGGCCTGGGCTTTAGGGACTCTGGATTGACCCTGGAGCTTTTTGTGGCCCAGGGACCCTGGGGACAAGAAACTGCCCCGAACATTGAGTTCCAGTCCCTGGCAGGCCCCTCACTGCATCGGGCCTCAGGGCCACCCAGCTCTTTGTGCCCCATGGAGACCACTCGTCTGAGAGCTAGGGCTAGGGGACAGGAATGTCCTAGTTGCAAGCTGCACTGGGGCCAGGGACAAGGCAGCGCCATTGGGGAGAGGCAGGCAGAGGGGTCTCTGAGGAGAGGTGGGCTTCAGCGCCCAGAAACGCACAGTGTGAACCCAGCCCTGACGGCCCAGCCCCATTCTCAGCTGAGGGGTCTGGGTCCAAAGCCAGCTGCAGCTTCAAAGGAGAGGTCAGAAGATGCCCAGCCCCACAGCAGCCCCTGCCACCTGCCTCAGTACCTGGGTCCCAGGCCCTCATGTCCTGCTGGCCCCTGCTCTGGTGCCCGGCACCCATCTTGATCGCACCCCTCACAGGCCTGGCGGTGGGGGCTCAGGCCTGCCCCAAGGAGAGGAGAGACGGGAGGATGGACAGCTTACAGGGTGGGACCAGCCTCAGGCCACAGCCCCCACCATGGTCTGTGGTGCAGGAGAGGCTCTAAGGAGGCCAGGGGTTAGAGGACAGAGGGCCGTGCTCAGGGAGGCCCTGCAGGAGCAGGAACGGAGGGTGGGAGATCCCCTGAAGGGGCAAGACATGGGTGGGAGCAGGCTCAGGACGCCAGCCAGGCCCACACTTGGCCCCCCAGGTCTCACTCACCTGGCCTTGGGGTCTGCAGGACCCTTATCGCCTGTGGGCTCGAGAGGGACAGAAGTGAGCTGCCTGGTTTTCATTCAGTTTCACTTGAATTGTCTAAACATTGGCTGGGCGCGGTGGCTCACGCCTGTAATCCCAGCACTTTGGGAGGCTGAGGTGGGTGGATCACCTGAAGTCGGGAGTTCAAGGCCAGCCTGACCAACATGGAGAAGCCCTGTCTCTACTAAAAATACAAAATTAGCTGGGCATGGTGGCACATGCCTATAATCCCAGCTACTCGGGAGGCTGAGGCAGGAGAATCGCTTGAACGCGGGAGGCGGAGATTGCAATGAGCTGAGATCGCACTATTGCACTCCAGCCTGGGCAACGAGAGCAAAACTCCATCTCAAAGAAAAAAAAATTGTCTAAATATTGTCCTAGGCAGCTCCAGACCGGCACCCCTCCTTCTGACTCGCAGTTCCCCAGGGCTGCACCTGAGGGCTGGCCTGTGTTTGCAGCCCCCAGAGCCGAATGCCTGCTCTGCTGAGCGGGGCCTGAGCCCAGCGGGGCAAGCCCTGGGCCTGGGTCTCGCTTCTTTCTCCTTCTCTGCCCCCCGCCGTCCTGGCACCCAGCCCAGCCCCTGAAGGGACTACTGGGCTTTTGACTATGGGGGTGGCTGGCCCGGACGCCTGCTCCAGGCCCGGACCTCCTGGATGAGCACAGGCCAGCTCCTGTTGTGGGGTCTGGGGGCAAGGGCGAGGCTTCCCAGAGGCCTCTGGGACCAGGGTCAGGGTGGGCCTGCGGGTCGGGGGTGCAGCACCGAGCCCCCGGCCCGGCCCCGCAGCCAGAGACAGCCACTCCTGAAGGGGCCTTTCTCCGAGCCGGGTGCGGCAGGAGCCCCCGCCTGCCCAGCCTCGCTGCCGGCGCCTCTCGGCTGGCGGCCACAGCCCTGATGTTGCTTTAATAAAACAAAGTTTTTCTTTCGTGCGCGGCCTCCAGTGGTGAAAGGGCCGATTTACTGAGCCGGAGCCCCCTCCCGGCGCCCCGCCCGCCCGCCCGCCCTGCGGTGGCGCTGGCCTGGCCGCGGGTAATTTATAGCCTCAACTTAGCACACTCGCCCGGGCCAGGGCGGCATGACTGGGGCCCTTTATCCCAGCCCCGGGGCCGGGGCGGCTCAAGGCTCCATTCACGGCCGCAGCATGCTCCCGCCCGGCCACGTTCCTCATGCAGGCATTTGGAAGCCCGGCGGCACCCGGTGGGTGAAGACAAGCTGTGCTGTTTGTGCCTTGGCTGCGGCCGCTCTCTGACACCCCCGTGGCCCAGCCGCTCCCAGCCCGGCCTCTGCTTTGACAGCGGCCCGGCCGCCAGTCCACAGGTGAGGAGACAGACCGAGGCCACGGCAGAGGCAGTGGAGTTTCTCTCTCTGTTCAGTGGGACCCAGGTTTCCTCCAAGGACACAATGGCTTGAGTCGAGGCCCAGGAAACATGGTGCTGCCTGCGGCTCCCAGGCGGAGGCATGTGGACTTCCGGCCAGGCATCTCTGCCCTCCGAGTGGCAGCTTGCGTGCTCTTGGAGCAGCCAGCACATGTGGGACCCCCGTTAGGGCCACCCCCACCCCAGGACCCCCACCCAAGGAAGATGGGGAAGGGGTGAGGTGCCCGAACCCGAACCAGGCCTCCTGGGAGTGGGAGAGACCTCTGCTAGAGGATGGGGGTTGGGCGTCCTAGTGACCCACAGCTCGGAGGACCTGGACGGCATGTGCTGTGGTCTACAGTGACCCTTCAGAGAGGCTGCCGCTTCTGCTGCAGGCCTCAGTGCCGGCATCCCTCAGAGGTCCACCGGGGCAGCCCCTGGCCCCACCTGCCCTGCATGGGTTCTTGCAGGCTCCCAGGCTCCCAGGTGGGCACACACGCAGCTGCCCGCACTCACAAGCACACCTCACACGAGACACATGCAGCGCACTCAGTGTCTGTGCTGGGCAGGGTAACAGGCATCCTGACTGGACTTCGTGAACTCAGCACCCCACCCCTCCCCGCCTCAGGGACCTACAGCTCTGTCTATCCTTCCAGCCGCCCAGGCCTAGCCTCTCCTGCTCCTGGTCACCCATCCAGCTGCCAGGGCACCCTGCGAGACGAGGCCTTCTCCATACCCTCCTGGGCCATGGCAGGGGCTCCTCTCACCCCTCCTTGTGCTGCCCTGGCTCCCCTCCTGCCAGGTCTAGACCCCTGCAGGTCTCCATGGGGCACACTGTCCTCTCTTCAGCACCCTCCTGTTTCCCTGGCTTGGGCTCCCAAGGGAAGGGGCAGCAGAACAGAGAAGCCCTGTCTTCTGCCCTCTGCCCTGGCTCGTGGAAGGGGGGCCTCTTGTGTCCTGGAGTCTGCCCCTCTCCCAGCCAGTACCGTGCCTGCCGGGGTCAGGGGGCACAGGCAGAGGAAGTAGGTCCTCAGCGGGAGCCTGGGACCTCGGGGGCAAGTGCAGGAGCCTCTCTGGGCCTCCATCTCTTTGGCATTGACCTTGAGGGCTGCTGTGAGCTGTCCTGGGGTGAGGGCTGGCACTCCCCGAGTCTCCCCAGCATGGACAGGCTCAGCCTGCTTGCCTCCTGGAAGGGTCTGTTCACTTCCAGACCCTGGCCTTGGGTGCCATCTGTGGATGCCCCAGGGGCTCTGACCGGACCCTTCTACCAGCTCCCTGATTTCCCTACTGGGTCCCTGTACCTGCTCCTGATTCCTGCACTGGCTAATTCCCTAGACGTCTGGCTCCTCCACAAACAAGGTTTAACAGACTCAGGGGGCTGTTGAGGTCCCATGCAAGTCTGATGTCTTGAGGGAGGGTGAGGGGTAGAGGGTCAGGGGTGGCAGGGGTTCTCCCTCAGGGTTCCTTTCACTCAAGATGCCACACCCTTCGTCCTGTGCCACCCAGCTCCAGACCCGGGGTCGACCACTTATGCCAAGGAGCCTGAGACCCCAGCCCATGCCCAGCCAGTCAGAGGTAAGGAAATGGGAAGTGGGGCAGGGAGGCCCGCTGGGGGCCTGGGCTGCCCCTGAACATCAGGAAATGAGCAGGTGCCAGGGTCTGGAGGGTCTCCACTTCAGTTCTGTGCCCCCAAAGCTCCAAGCTCCCACCACCTCTGCATGGCAGGTCTCTGTGAGGGGCCGGGTGCAGAGGCCCACTGAGCGGGCACCCTGGGGCTCCCACGTGAAGGAGCGCAGGGTCCCACACGTCAGACAGCTGGCCAGGCCAGAGTTCAGCTCCTCCAAGGTCAGAAATCGGGAAAATTGAGCATGCAGAGGGAAGTGACGGTGGACGGGGTACACGGGGTGTACGGGGTGGACGGGGTGGGAGGGGTGCATGGGGTGGGGGGGGTGCACGGGGTGGGGGGTGCACGGGGTGGATGGGGTGCACCGGTGGGCAGGGTGGTCGGGGTGGTGGGGCTGATGGGGTGCACAGGGCAGATGAAGTGAACGGGGCAGATAGGGTGGACAGGGTGCACGGGGCAGATGGGGCACCCGGGGTGGGTGGGGTGGACGAGGTGCACAGGGTGCATGGGCAGTGTGTAGCCAGCACCTCACAGAGGACTGGCCGCCCAGGTCGGGTGCTGGGGCCCGGAACACCTTTGCTCGCATCTCTTTGGAGCGAGATTTTCACTTTGTTCCCAGTGTCTCCCAGGGTCAGTGACAGGGTATGGGGGGTGGGGAGGGGCAGCTGCATGGCGGGAGGAGGCCTGGCTGGAGGTCAGGTGGGCCCAGTGCAAGGGACCGACAGGGTTAATGTGCAGCCTCCGCTCCCACCATTATAGCTCGGTCATTAAAACTCCATCTCCTGCCTGTGTCCTGGCCCTCCCGGGGCCTCCCGGGGCCTTTGTCTTACTTTCTAAGGCTCTGACAGGATCAGGGAGGGTGGGGGCCCCAGGAAGAGAGGGGGGCCTGTGGCATACAAAACCCCCGGCCCCCTGGCCCCCAGCCTTGGCGCCTCCTCTGCCAGGATGCCAGCCTGGAGCCACTCCCAGGATGCCCTCCTTGGGGGCTGGCACGGGCCAGGCTGGGCGGGCATCCCCTGAGCCTAGCCCAGGACAGATCCGCCCTGGCCGCACCCCACGGCCACCCCCGAGCTGTTCCCAGGCCCTGGGAGGGTGGAGAGCCCCCCGCCCTCCTCGATTAGGAGCCGGGTGGGGGTGGGGGGCGTGTGGCCAGGCGGAGGATCCGGGCAGGGGGCGGGTGCCCAGGGACAAAGCTCGCCTGTGATTAAGTCATCTGCCCGATGCACCCAGCCCAGCCAACCGCAGGTGAGAGCCCGCCCACACGCCTGGGCTACTGCCATCAGCCTGGCCCACCGGCCCTGCGGCGGGGGTCGGTCTACCCCACCGTGGTCGGGGTATCTGCCTCCCACTGCCCTGCTGTGGCCTCTACTGCCCAGATGCCTGCCACCCTTTCACCCCTCCCAGGACGCTTCTCCTCAGTGTACCCGTCTGTTCTAGGGACCACTGGAGAAGCATCTGACGTCCTCTCACCTCCCCCAGGCCTGAGGCTGACACCTGCAGCCCCTCCTACCTGCTCCTACCCTGAGCTCCTGGAGCTGGAGGGCTCAGGAGGGCCAGCTGGGGCGGGTGCAGGGTCACCCTGCTTACGAGTGTGGGAAGTCCCTGTGCCCTGGCTGCCTTTCCTGCCATTCCTGACGCTTCTGGGGGCCTCTGCTGGGCTGGCTCTGCCTGCCCCACCTCCTGGGAGTTGAGGGCTCCCAGGTGCCCCCCCACATCACTTGGAGGGAAGATTCCAGCTTGGTGGGGACCCTGGGGGCATCAGGGTTGGGAGGCTGTCTGGGCACCTGAGGGACCTCAAGAAACTCGTGCTGTCTCACAGACCCCTAACACCAGGCCCCACGGGCTCCACCAGGCATTCGTGGGCTCCGACTCCAGCCACAGAAGAGCTACCCAAACTCGGTGCCCTGGGGACTCTCCACTTGTGTTAGAGCAAATGCCAAACGGAGAGGCCTCCGTGGGCAGGGTCAGCTCCTGGCCCCTCTGTCAACTCGTCCCTAAAGTGGGGGCATGACCCCCTCCAGTGGGGAAGGCGGAGGTGCAGTGGGAGGCAGTGGCGGCTGGAGGCCCAGGCCTGGCCGGAATGGGTGACTGGCGGGATTACAGCTGTCGGGCTGTGGAGATGGGGTTTCAGGATGGGGCGGAAACTTCCTGAGATTTGTTGCTAATCAGGGCCCGGGGCAGCCACGGTTTATCTTTGCCTTGGTCACACAGTCACAGTCTATCTGGCCAGCATTCTGGGAACTGGGGAAGGGTAGGACGGCGCCCTGGCGTGGGGCAGGGGCCCTGGAAACCCCGCCCAGAAGGGCCCGGCTGGGCTGTTGAGAGCCTGGGCAGGCCCTTCCTTCTCAGGGAAAGGGCAGGGGGCTCTGTAGGCCCTGGGGACCTGCCCGACGTCAGCTCTGGGGAGCCTGACGGGCGGTTGGAAACTGGCCTGACCGCCTCGGGGTCTTGAGTCCCTCTTCTCCCCAGTGAGCTGCCCTGTGACCTGGGGGACAGGTAGGCACCAATGAGACACACAGAGTGGGTGCCAGGGAGGGAGGGGCCTTCTCCCCGCCCCCCGCACCCAACTCTGTGCCTACCCAGAGGGAGGGGAATGGAGTGGTGGGCCCGGAACCTCACCAGGACCCCACTTCCCATCCCAGGAGCCTGCT
Source organism: Piliocolobus tephrosceles (assembly GCF_002776525.5). Classification (NCBI taxonomy): domain Eukaryota; kingdom Metazoa; phylum Chordata; class Mammalia; order Primates; family Cercopithecidae; genus Piliocolobus; species Piliocolobus tephrosceles. Next base: position 182,944,818 of record NC_045436.1, read on the forward strand.
GCTCCCCCATGCTTGCTGGGGATCCCGGGCAAGCTTCTTGGTTTAAACTTGTGTTTCTCCAGTTCTATCTCAGCTGGCTGGGGCTACATGGAGGCCAAAAAGGACACTCGCCTCACACCCCACCATGTATCCTGTGACCCAGACCCCAGCCAAGGAGCGCACAGGGCTGGCCTGGGGTGGACGCTGCCAGCGGCTGCTGACCTCCCAGGCCACCTGGGCCTTCCTGGCCTGCGCAGTCTCCCGGAGCTGCTTCCGCTGGCCCAGGGCCTGGGAGTGCCCCACACTCGGGCAGGGCCCTGGCAGCCGAAGGGAGGGGCTTTCTGAGCCAGTACCCTTGGGGCATGTAGGGAAGGGGCTGTTGTACTGAGGTCACACGTAGTCTCCCTTCACCACCAGACAGGAGACGCCTCCCTGGTCGTGGTTTGGACTCAGGGCTGAGGCGGCCTGAGCCATGCAGGATGGCTGGAGCTCTGTGGTGCTCACTGTGGCTAGATGTTGCTTGGTAGTGGCGGGCATCAGTGGGGCAGATGCTGGTGCCATGACGATGTCAGCTCACCTCCATTCACCTGCCCAGGCCTGTCCAGGCTGGGCATCCCCAGAGCCCTAGGCGAGGCTGAGGCACCCGGGGCTGTGCCACTCCCCTCCCCGCCCTGTTCCAGCCGGGGCCTGCCTTACACTCCCTGCCTCAGGGGTGGTTTCTGGCGGGGAACACGGTGTCCTCTGAGACCCGCCAGGCCCAACAGATGAGCGCGCTGTTCCTTCCCACAGCCCATGCCCAGTGGCCCCAAGTGGGCCCTTAGCTTCCTCTTCTGGCTCTCAGACCAGCGCAGCATACAGCGGGTGCCCACGAGGTCCGACTGGGCTCCCTCAAACCTTCTGCCCTCTTGCCCTGCTGCCTGCTGTCCCCACTGGCTCTTTTCTATCACCCTCCTGCCCCCCACATCACCCTGATTTCATCAGAAGGCCCATCACCACCAGCTGCTGCCTGGCCTGCACTTCCTTCTCCCGGGGGCAGAGTGGGAGCTTGGTGACAACGCAGCTGCGTCCCCAAATGCCTGGGACAATGAACGTGGTCAGTAAATGCTTATTGACGGACGGATGGACTGACAGACGGGAGGAGTGACAGAACGGGGCAGGGACTGTAGTGTGGGACTTGGGGCTGACGGGCAGGCAGGGAGCCTGCGGGGAGGGGCGCTCGGTCTGCCTGGGAGGATGGGGGCATCCGTGGTGGGTGGGAGGAGTGCCGAGGTGACCAGGCGGTGGCCGGAGGCCTGGAGGAGGAGGCCTGGAGGAGTCGAGAGGTATGTGGATGGCCGCTTGGTGTCCTGAGGGCGGAATGCTTATGCTTCAGGCAGGAAAAGGGGGAGGGTTGGGGTCGGGGTGGGGATGAGGTGGGAGTGGAGACAGGTGGGGTTTGGGTGGGGGGATGGGGGATTATGGGGGCATGGAAAGGGTGGACCTATGGAGGCTGGAGGGAGATGGGTGGATGGGAAGTGGGTGGGCAGGCGGGAGGCGGGGGCATGGAGCTGGGAGTTGAAATGGAAGTCAGCATCTCCCTGAATCCTGGCAGCTGGCACCTGGAAGGTGTGTGGGGTTTTCTGAGCGCCTTCTGTAAACGAAACCCCAAGGGCAGGCGGCCGGGTGTGGGAGGGGGACCCATTGCATCATCGCCTGTGCTGCTGGCATTAGTGATTTTTGGGGCCCCAGGGGTGCACCCAGGGCCAGAGCTCAGCCTCCAGGGTCCTGGCACAGGCGGCGTGCTGCCACCTCCCCCTGCCTGGAGCAGCGCTGGGGGCCATATCCAGCGGGACGGAGCTGGTCACCAGCCCTGGGGAACACCATGTGAATGAGCACCCACGCCTGCCTCCAGGGGCCCTGTGGGCACCCCCACCCCTCCTGCTGCAAAGCAGGCTGAGGCCCAAGGATGAGGTCATGTCTGCTGTGGGTGCCCCTGGGCCAGCGGCACGGAGCCCAGGGCATCGCAGGTCCTTGCCCCTGCCCACCTCCACTCGCGTGGGTCATCTTGGGGTCACCAGGCGGGCACCAAGAGGAAGGAGGATGGCATAGAGACACCACTGGCCCACCTGCCCCGCCCTCAGGGACCCCTCCTTGGACAGCCTGGCCAGGACCTGGGGCATCCCGGTGCTCCCACACTGGCCATGGGGGCCGGGCTTTCCACAGGGCCAAGTTTGCCTCATCCCTTCAGTCCCTGTGGGGGCTTGCAAGGAGCAAGGCCAGGGCTAGGGTCACCTCTAGGTCTTTGGCTGCAGCAAGAGGTGGGGGTTTGTGGTGGATCATCACCCCCCGGAGCAGGGTCAGGAGAGAGAGAGAGCAGGGTCTCAGTGCCCAGTGAGCGTGGCTCCTGTCCTAGACACGCCATACAGTTGCTAGGCCTCTGTTCTGCTGTGTGCCCATTTTACTGTGGGGGCACTGAGGCAGGCAGCGGGTGGGTTGGGGCTGCCTGGGGTGCAGACTCCAGAGCCCTGAGCCCACTGCTGTATCCCAGGTCAGGGCCAGAGCTCCTGCTCAGGCTGGTGCAGAGGCAGGAATGGAGTCTCGGCTCCTCTCAGCCTTTGCTGCGCCACCCGTGCTGGGTCCCCACGCAGGGCAGGGGCTGTGGTTGTCCTGCCTCCACAGGACTCGTGCTCAGTCATCAGCCCCTCCTGGGGTGGGGGTGCAGCTTTGCTGGGGAAGGGAAGGGTTCCGGGCAGACGCCAGGCCTGCCACCACCACAGGAAGAGTCGGGAAGGCCGAGTGGGCAAATCGTATTAGCCAGCAGACTTCCGAAGGCCCCATCACTGACCGCCCAGCGACCTTCCATCTCTCTGCCTGGCTGTGAGTGGGAGCCAGGGGCCGCCATTTCTGTGCCTGTATCACAGCCCCCAGGGGCCACGTCTTCCCTGAACAGGTCGGGGAAGGCCCCCACTGGGTCGTTGCCTGGCCCAGTTTTCCCTCTGGCTGAGAAGGCTCTGGGGTTTCCCAGCCTGGATGGAGCTGAAGCATGGGTGTTGGGGGCCCAGTCCAGCTCTGAGGTTCCACTCAGCAGCCTGGGCCATTGTGGCCTCAGGGACGTGCCCCCCACTTGCCTGGAGTGTGGCTAGAGCCAGCACCATGCCAGGGGCATGGCAGCTTGGCCCATCCATGGGCGTGGCATGACCTGGGCCCCTCCCCTGCCCCCGGGGCCTGGGTGTGTGACCCAAGGTCCTGGCACCCTGGCCTGTAGCTGGCTGGCCCCTGTTTTAGGGCCTGGGTGAGGCCACCCCCGAGATGTCCCAGCCTGCAAGGGCCTCCAGGTTGGGGCACTAGCCTCTCTGTTGGCGGTACCATCCCAACAAGTCATCTCCTCCAAGCCTCAGTTTCCCCATCTGTAGATGGAAAGCATGACCAGTCACAACCTGGCTCAGCACTGACTCTGCGGTGATTGCTGGGCAGGAGCCGCGTCCAGGCCACTGTGGCCTCGTGGGCTGTGGCCTGTGCTCCCTTCCTCCCCCAGCCCAGGCCCTGCGGGCAGCGAGGCCCTCAGCGGGGCCCCCATCTGGAAATGATTGTGCTCATGGCCCTCAAATATATAATTAAAATATATTGGGTTTTATGCTCCTTCCTCAGCTGGGGCAGAATCCAGGCCGGTTATGAAATCGGACTGTGCTGATTGGGCATGGGGGCCGCGGACTTGGAGGGCGTCCGACCCCGCCCCCAGGCTGCCTTCGTGGCTTCCCTGAAAGCTGGTGGCACAGAGGAGGCGGTGGGGACGAGTGCCCGGGGGCTTTGCTGTGCCCACTGCCCCGTGTTCTCCAGGGGTGTTGCTACGTGGTGGGGGGCAAGGATTGGACCCAGAGCTGCCCAGGAGAAGGCCTGTTCCCATACCTGCCCTTGCCCGGTTCCTAGGACATGCCTGACTCGTGTGGACCACCCTGCTCTGTGCCAACGTGGCCTCTACTTCTCCGTCCTCCAGGCCCTGCCTCCCCCAGGAAGCCTCCTTGGTGGTCGCCCCCCATATGGCCCATCTGAGAACCATCTGACAGTCACCTTGGTCCTCAGGGAATATGAGGGCCCAGGGCGGGTTTGGAGTTCAAGGGGACCCTGGAGGGCTACCTCATGCCGTGGCTGGCTCCTGCCCGGCCCCTGCCCCAGCCTAAGTGCCTCTGCTGAGCCTCAGGCTTCAGTGGCTGAAGAAAACCACACCTCAGCCTTGGGAATTGGTGGCTGCTCTCCGGGCAGCCCTCTGACAGGTGTGGGGCAGGTGCTGGGTCCGGGCCAGGGCCGGGCCATACGTGGAACAGCCAGCGGCAGCTATCTCTCCCATCTGTGCCCCGCCTGGCCGTCTGCTGCCTGGAGGCTGCCCACACCTGCTCTGAGGCCTCTCAGCCTGAACACCTCCTCCAGGGAGCCCTCCACCCCTACCCTAGCCTTCAGTGTCCATCCCTCATCCTTGGAAAAGCTCAGGTTCCAAGTCATGTCCCCCTCCCCGGCCTCAGGCAGCAGCCACCTTCCCAGCCCCCCGCAGAGGGCTGTCTATAGGCCTCTCCCTGTTCTGGGGGATGGAGCCCAGGAGAGCCTTGCTCAGAGCAGCTCTCTTGTGCCTGAGCCTAAGGTTTCCCCATCACAGCCCCTGTCTCCCTTCAGGTCTCAGGACCTCAAGCAGCCCCAGTAAAGACATGCGGCCCAGCTCCATGGCCCGAGGAGATGGCAGCTTCTGGGCTGGGTGCCGGGTGCTAGGCTCAGGGCTCCCCCAGCCCTCCTCCCCAGGAACCTGGCTCTGGCTCGGGACCTTCAGCATATACCCCCAGGATGGGCAGCTTTCCTCTCGCCAGCTGCCTGTCCCTCCTCAGGGCTGGTGACAGATCCTCACTGGCTGTCCCCTCCCGCCTGCCGGCAGCGGTGCCTGAGGTCCAGAGGACTCCAGGTGCCAGGCTCCCTCCGGGGAGGAGCACGGGGCCGGGCAGTCTGCCGGGGAGGAGCAGCCTGGCTGCTAGGACAGTAACTCCCCGTGGTGTCAGGCTGAGGGCAGCATGCCTGACCTGGCAGTGGCCCCGGTGACGGCTTGGTGTGGCCACGGCTGGGCTCAGCCCAGTCTTATCTGTGGAGGTTCAGAGACCAGCGGCCACTTCCCGGGGCTCTGGCGGTGGCGGCTTCCACTATGCCTTCCCCAAGCCAGTCTGGTGCCCACACCCTGGGCCAGGGGTCCCCAGCCCCCTGTCATGATCCACAGCACAGGCCCCAAAGGCCACTGTCCAAGGCCACCCCCGGGTGCCCCTCGCCCCACACCTGGGCCCCTCCCGGGCTGGAGACTCGCTGCTTCTGACTCGGGTCCCAGAGCAGGGCACCCACCTGGGTCGCAGTGCCCAAGGGCTGCCGCTCACATGCTGAGCCCCTGATCCTGGAGTTTCAGGTCCCAACTGGAAAGTGGGGAGCGTGCCTGTCTCAGGCTTCCAGAGGTCCCCGGGAGGGCACCCTCCTCCACATGGGCCCGGGAGCAGGAAGTGCTTGAAGGGGCTCCCAGGTAGGGCCAGCACTGCCTCATGGGTTTTTCCAGGGAGGGGCTCCTGGGATCTGAGGTCCTCTGACACCCCTCACCCCCAGCCCCCAGCAGGTAGGGACCCTGTCACGCTTCCCTGTGAGGTCTCCACAGGAGTGGGTGCAGGTCCTGTGCCTGTGCTGGAGGTGGGGCTAGGGCCTCCTGCACCCCCAGGTCACGGGTCTATGGCTGTCACCATCGGGTGGTGGCTGGCCTGGAGAGTGTCTCCTCTTGCAGGTGGAGTCAGGGGCCTGGGTTTCAGGTCTGGGGCTTGGGGACTTCAGTGGGAAGACAGGCCAGGACCTGGCCATGGACGAGGGGACAGCAGGAGAGAAGGGGGTGCCGCCTCCAGCTGGGGCTCCAGAGCCCCCCACCTGGTTCTCATCTCCTCTGCCGCCTCCTCTTTGCCAAGAGGCCTCACCACCAGCACCCCAAGTCCCCACAGGCTGGTGCCCTGTGAGGCCCCGGGCACTTCCTCCAGGAAGCCTTCTCCCACCACTGCAGCTCAGCCACACCCAGCGGCCCCCAGCCAGAGGAGGGGCACCTGGGGCCAGACAAGCCTGGGCTCGGAGCAGAGGTGCCTTCCTGCTTTCTGGGCGTGTGGGGAGGGGGTTCCCAGAAATGCTGAGGAGGCCTGGCTGGCAGCCCGAGGGGAGAGCCCCTGGTGCTTCCTGCTTGGCTAGGAGGCAGGCCTCTGCAGCCTGAGCTCAGAGAAGTGGGAAGAGCCAGCCAACAGCGACAATAGCCATCTCCGCCCTCCCTCCTCTTCCCAGGCCTGTGTGGAGGAGGGCGCCCTCCCCGGGATCTCCAGACGCCGGACCCCTGGCTGGTGGGCAGGGCAGGCGTCCTGTGTTACCCCTGAGCCTGTGCCTGCACGGTGCCCATCCGGCTGCCCGGCAGGACCCTGCCCACTGCTCTGGGCTCCCAAATCAGAGCCCCGCTGGGCTGAGGGGGGTCACATTCCCCTGCTGAGTGGATTACCTGGGGCAGGGCGGAGAGGCATGTCACCTGTGGGTTGGGGTCTGCCTTGCCCTACCCTGCCCAAGAGGGTGAAATGAGCTCATGTTCCTGGCAGAGGAGCCAGCACCTGGCGCAGAGGGAAATGAGCTGTGCCGTGGGCACGCTGGGGCGGGGGAGATCCAGCCTGAATCCGCCCAGCTTGAGCTGCCCTCCGGCCAGGTGTGGCCTCCCAGGGGAACGCTGTGGACCTTCTCGACAGCTGAGAGGTGGGGCAGGTAGGGCACTGACCAGGATTCCCAGCCTCCTCTAGGAGAAGGCCCAGCCTGGCCAGGCTCCCTCCCACGCTGGGGCCCAGCTCAGGAGCCCCTGCCTCCAGGAAGCCCCTCAGTGCTGAGGGCCCGCCTCTGTCCCCACCCATGCTGGGCTGTCCAGAGTGCTGACCACACAGAGGCGAGTGAGCAGCGTGGCCTTTTCCTGGGGCCTGCACCTCATTACCAGCACTGGGGGTGACAAAGGCCCCTGAGCTCTGCGGTGTGGACCTCAAGGAGGCCCAGCTCCTCCAGGTCACAGGTTCAGGGTGGGGAGGGGACACTCGCCTGGGAGCAGCTCCCTGCTTGGCAGGCGCACCTTAACCTGGCGAGCCAGTGCACAGGCACGAGCCTCTAGGCCTGGATAGCCAGTGAGCCTGGCAGGGTGGCGGGGACACAGATGGGCGTCCCCAGCAGGGACGGTGCGGGTGGAGGGAGGAGCGCCCGGCAGGTCCCTGCTGTCTGGGTCTGCTCTCTGGTGGCTGCGGGTGAGCGCCTGTGGGCTGGCGGCGTGGCACTGGGCTGCTTGGCCATGTGTTTCTGATTCCTCGAGGCCTCCCCAGTGCGCTGTGTGTGCGAGGCATCCCCACCCTGGGCCCACTGTGTCCCGGGCTGCCTGGCCTGGTGCAGGACCACCCACCGGGCGGCCCCTGTCCATCTGGGGTGGGGGTTGTGGGTGGACCCTGGGGGTAAAGAGACCACCTTCCTGGTCCAGAAGAGCCCCAGGGTTGCTGGGCCTGGGACAGAGAGGGCATGGGGCTGCCTGCGGCTCTAGAGGGGGCACAGAGCTAGGTCAAGCCCAACCACTGGCCTCGAAGACTGGACACAGCTCCCATCTGCTCCCCGTGAGCTGGGCCAGTTCCGATGCAGCCCGCACACCTATGGGAAGGTAGGACCGTGCAGGCCAGCTCCACCCTGCCGAGCGCTCCTGCTGCTCTGGCCTTGAGCTTGTCAGGGGCCCTGGCAGAGAGCATGACAGAGGTGGGTGAGCCCCCATGAGGGGGTGGGGGGAGGGGACCCTGATGGGAGCAGCAGGACCCCTCTGAGGGGCATCTGGAACCCACCCAAGATGGTCACTCGCTCTCCTCCTCACCCTCCAGCCCCCCACGGCCTTGTCACCAGCAGCATGTTCCACGGGAGTGGGTGTGTGTGTGCCAGCACCTGTGTGCTTACTGATTGCTTCACGCTGCTGCTCCCCAGCCTGCCCCCGGCCAGGAGATTCTCACCACAGGCCTGTTGCGGCCGTTCTGTCCCTGCCATGCCTAGGGCCGGAACAGTGCAGGGAACAGAGACAGTGCTCAGTACACACTTGACATGTGAACAAATGAGTGTGTGTGGAGAAACCTTCGAATCTCAAGGTGGCTCTACCTCCACCTTGACCGATGGAGACACTGGGCTTCAGGGTGGGCACTGGGCGTCCGGGTGAGGGTCTACCCAGGGCCAACTGTATGGCCCCTGCCCCACTCCAGCCAGGACTGCCTGGCACCAAGCGGGGCTTCTGCTATCAGGATGCTCTAGGAGGGGTGTGGCCTCAGCCACCGGGCATGCAGGGGGCAAGGGTGGGTCACCACATGCCCTGGGCAGAAGCTCTGGGCCTTCACACTCCCCTTTGCAGCTGGGCCCTGTGGGATGCTGGCGGCTTGGCCTCCCCAGCACTGCCCTGGACCCACTCCGTCAGGCTGGGAAGGAACTCCCTCTGAGAACCTGCTGGGCTCACAGCAGCCCCCGCTCTGCCCATACCCCTGCACCCCTGCAGATGCCCCCTTGGGATGGTGCCCACACTGTGGCTCCGCCAGAGCAGCCCTCCACATCCCCAGTCCCTAAGTGTGGACAGACATGGGGCCTTTGGACACCAAGTGGCCAAGCCAACACTTATCAGCAGAGGCAGCCCCTGGCCCACACAGGAACCCTTTGAGGGTCCAGAGGCCCGGGGACTGAGCGTCTCACTCACAAACAGCCCTGCTCTGCCGGCTGTCCCTCAGAAGCAAACACGAGTGCATCCCCCCGCCCCCTCCTCTCTCTCTGCAGGGTGGGCTCCAGAGCTCCTGTGAGCTCAGCCAGGTGGGGCCGTCCGTGTCAGTGGGGTTTGGGGAGATGGGGGCGAATAGACAACGAGGGACAGAGGGGACACAGGGCAGGGGGCCTGCCACCCCCGATGCCTGCAGGGGCTCTAAGCCCTCACCTCACCCCTGCTGGCCTGGAGGGAGGGGCCTGAGTGGAAGGGGGACGGGGACGGTGGGGCAGAGACCGTGGGGCAGAGGCTCCTGGAACCTGGACAGTTGTTCCTTCATTCATTTGACACACCTGCAAACCATGTAGCCTCAGCCTGGTATTTGGAACCCGGCTGGGGCAGGGGCGTTGGAGGGGCTGTTTGTTGCAGTCCGGTCCATGCCTGCAGAATTGGAGAGTTGGGCCCAGTGAGTACCGCTGGTGGTTCAGGCTGTGGAGGTGCCGTATCCCCAGCCACCCAGTCACGGGGTGTGTTCCCAGAACCCAGCTGGGCAGGGTTGGGTGGGGAGGGAGGGGTTGGGCCTTGCCAAGGCCCCCCCTGTCCTGCAGTCCCCCTATCAGGCTAGGCCAGACCCTCGGCTAGCAAGGGTGCGTGGTATGCTGCCTCCAGCCCTGCATGGCCTGAAACCTCCCAGTCCCCAGCCGTGCCCTCTACAAACCTCCAGGGGTCTGATGAGTGTGCAGGGTCCAGGGAACAGAGGGGAGGCAAAGCTGCAGTGGGGGACTGGTGGGGAGGGGGCTAGTCAGGAGGGGATGCAGTGGGGA
>NC_045436.1:182959375-182962637 GCF_002776525.5 Piliocolobus tephrosceles
GGAGGGGGCACGTTGGATGGGGAGGGGGTGCGGTGGGGAGGGGGTATGGTGGGGAGGGGGCAGGTGGGGAGGGGTCGTGGTGGGGAGGGGGGAGGTGGGGAGGGGTCCTGTTGGGGAGGGGGCGTGGTGGGTTGGGAGGGGGCGTGGTGGGAAGGGGGCGCTGTGGGGAGGGGCAGGTGGGGAGGCCCTGTGGGGAGGCCTGGTGTGGGCCCAGGTGGCTCCTCTCGCTCCAGGGTGGGGGCCCCTCCCGGAGGCCTGTGGCCAGGCGGTAGGAACGGCCTGTCAGGAGTGCGGTCGCGCCGGGTCTGCTGAAGGGGCTCCGGTGGCCCAATGGCGCCCCCTGCAGGCTACTGGGGTCCAAAGGCTCAGGCAGGAGCCCCGGGAGTTTGGTGTCCCCGCAGCTCCGGGGCAGCCAGGACGTACACGTTCCACCCCTCCAACCCACGACACAGGCGGCACGCGCACCTGCCACTTGAGCACACCCCAAGGAAGGCCTGGGCTCGGGCAGAAGCCCCTCCTTGGACCTCGTCCAGCCCCAGCCCTGTGGGGACAGGGCTTTTCCCCAACGTGCTCCAGCTTTCTGGGCGGCTGCTGGCCGGATCCTGCCCCTCACAGAGCTCCCTGAGAGAGACAAGAGATGTGTGCTCGGCCCACCAGGGCAGTTTGGCGCCGGGGCTCAGTCCCCAGGCCTCCGGGGGTCCTTCCCGGAAGGTGGAGTGATGGGCTGGAGGAGGGACCTCCGGCACCCACGTGGACTTGCAGGGACCCTCACTGGCGTGGACCTTGGGGCACCAAAAGGGGTCTGGGGTTCAGCCTGGGCTGGGGACAGCCCCTGAGTCCATGGGAGGGTGACCTGGGTCTGCCTGCGGGCCAGGTGAACTCCCTCCCGGGGCTCAGGTTGGCTAGGGCAGGGTGGGGGCTGCAGAGGGGTTGCCTGGCAGGGAACGCCCGGGCTGTGGTCAGCTCGTCCTGGCCTGTCTCCCTTGCCCCCCACCTCCTCTTCCACCCGGCCCTGTGGCTGGTGGCCCCTGGAGAGAGCATGGGGGCACGGGAGTGAGCTTGGAGGGGCAGCCCCACTGACCCTGTTGAAAAGGTCTTGACCAGCCCAGGGAGGCAGCTGCCGGTTCCACTCCTGGGTGGCCTTAGAGGAGTGGGGGTGCCCCACAGACCTGGCTTCTCCACGTGGGGCTGAGCCCTGCACTCGCCTCGGGATTCGGATATTGGCTGCAGGGGGAGCTGGGCAGTGGGTGGGCATCGGGCTGGACGGCTCCTCGGATGGTGGGGCCCATCCTGCCTGGGACCAGATGGCTTGCAGCACAGACACGTGTTTCCCCGGGTTCTGGAGGCGCCAAGTCCGCAGTCAGGGTGCTGGCGGGTCAGTTCCTCCAAAGTGTTCTCCCAGCCTGCTGCCTTCCCACAAGGACACTAATCCCAGCAGACCAGGGCCTCACCCTCACGGCTTCGTCTAACCCTCGCCCCTCCCTCTGATGGGGCACGTTGGGGGGTGTTTCTGAGCCCTGCCCTGAGCTGTGGGAAGGGCAGAGCCCAGCGCTGCCTCCATGACTGTGCATGAGGACTCCCATGGAGGCGGCCCCCAGGACAGCTCCTGTTTCCTTGAGCCCCCCGTCCTGGCGGGAGGCCCACAAGGTGACTGAATGGATGTGCAGGGGGTCCGGGGCTGCGGAAGTCCGGGCCACGGCTGCGTGCCCAGCTCAGGTCATGTTTACCAGGCAGGCCAGTGCCAGGGCCCCCGCCCGGCCTCGCAGCCCTGAGTTAACTCAGGCTCCAGGATAAACACCCATTCAGCCACACAAGGCCCCTTTGTCCTGGGAGAGGCTCCCAGCCCAGGATGCTGCCTGGTGGCCGGTGTCCTCGGCGCGGCCCCAGGCCTGCATGGCCTTCTCCGGGCAGGCTCCCGGTTTGGCTCAGAGAGGCCCCAGCGGGGGACAGGGCCCTGGGCAGCTGTTAGAGGAGCCAGAAGGCCAGACTGGCAGGGCTGAGTGAGGAGGAGGACCTGGCAGCCGCCTTGTGTCCTGAGACCTGCAGAGAGGTGGGAGTCCTGTGGCCGGACATGCCTGTGGGCAGTGGGGAGGCCGAGGCGGGCCGTGCTGCCCATGGGGCAGCTGGTGAGCTCTGGAGGCTCCAGGGCCCTTCTGCTCCCCCATATCCTCAACCCCAAGCAGGAGAGGGGGTCCCACACCCTGTGCTTGGCCCGCCTCCCCCAGCCAATGACCACTGGTCTGTGGGCCTCAGTTTCTTGTCTGTGAAGTGGGTCATGGCAGGCTCTCAGAGGCCACTCAGCCAGGGATTGCACCCTATTATTACCCAGGCTCAGGGCTGAGATGGGGGTTGCTGCCCAGGGGGGAGGGGTGTGATGGTCCTGGGAGGCCAGCCAGGAGGTGCTGCAGGAACACAGGTGGGCTAAGGAGGGCGAGGGGAGTGGCCCCCAGCCCCCCTCCCTAGGCTGGCCCAGTCCCTGCCCCAGCCATGACTGGTCACGGCCCGCTGTGGCTGTCTATCCCTGTGACAGGCTCCCTCCTCCAAATGTACTAACAAACGCGCCCTCCTGCCCTTGGGGACACCCCACTGGCCACCCAGGGTGAAGTCCCCACTGGCTCCTCAGCCTCCCTGGAGGTTCATGCAGCTTCTGGCACCGCAGCCCAGCCCCTTCAGGGTGTCACCCACTTGGTCCAGTTCCTGCATGGCCCACGGCGGCAGTGACCCCTGGCGGCAGCTGGCGGTGTTGTTGCACCCACCTGAGGGCCAGTCCTGGGGTGCTGCTCACCAGGGTAAGGCGCAGACTTGCAGAGCCTTGGAAGCAGGTCCTGGGACTGCAACCCCCAGGCTCAGACACTACTGGGGCCAGATGACTGCGGCTGGATCTCAGTCATCTGGGTCCCTCCCTATGTGGGGAGCCCCACTCTGCACTGATGGGAGAAAACGGCTCTTCTGGACGGTGTGATCTGCGCACAGCAGCAGCGACCCCGGGAACAGGTTACGGCATCAACCCTTGGTCCTGCCCAGCCCCTCAGGACACCCTGGCCCTCTGGCTGGTGCTGGGGTCCTAGGTGCCATGGTTGAACCCAGTGACCAGCATCTCTCAACTTGGTGCCCAGAGCTCCTGGGATGCCCCAGCTGGGCCGAGCCTCTGCCTGCCAGAAGGGCTCCTGGAACTGCCCTGGATTGCAGTGCGCCTGTCCGAGTCTGAGATCCGCAGGACGGGACTGTGGGGTTAGGGTTGGGAAGGAAGGACGGGACTGTG